>NC_142949.1:30446165-30453665 GCF_046866305.1 Octopus bimaculoides | reverse complement strand
CAAGCAAACTAATATTTCCCATGCCTTAGCATGTTTTCACAGAAGACTGGGAATGAAGAACAATGCCTGCATAAGAGGGACACTCAATTACATATCAAGACAAGGCCATACACACACACACACACACACATATCATCATCATCATTTAACATCTGTTTTCCATGCTGGCGTGGGTTGGACAGTTTGACTGAACACTGATAAGCTGCAGAGCTACACTAGGTTCCAGTCTTATTTGGCATGGTCTCTATAGTTTAATGCCCTTCTTAACACTAACTTTTTAAGTGCTTCTTAAGTGTCATTGACACAGCTGCCGATTACAAAACACTGGCATCAGCCATGATTCTAATCCCACTTGGCTTGGCAGTTCTTCTCAAGCCTGCTATACAACCAAAGGTCTCAGTCACTCGTCACTGCCTCCATGAGGCCCAAAGGTGAAGGGCTGAAATAAACTTGAAGGGCTTTGATTGACCCAGGGCTACAGTTGAAGACTGGCCCAAGATGCCATGCAATTGGGCTGAATGCAGGACTACATGGTTCGGATGTGCTTTTATTGACAATACTGCTATGCCTGTACCTAGCCATGCTATATCTGTATATAATTGTCATCACCCTCATCATCATTTAACATCTGTTTCCTTACTGATGTAGTTTGGATGATTTGAGAGGGTCTGGTGAGTTGTAGGATTGCAGGGATGTCTAATGTCTACTTAGGCAATTGTTTCTATGGATGGATGCCCTTCCTCACATCAACCACTTTTCAGTGTGTACCAAGTGCCTCTCAACTAAGATGGGTTATAGAAGAGAGAGAGGTTGCCTTGTGCCAGATGATAAGAAGCTAAAGTATGATGAAAAGACAAGCATAAGCAGGCCCAGATTAAGACCCACTGAGGCCCTAAGCGCTTAAAAGATTTTGTTGCCCCCATAAAAGATTATGTAATTTAACTCTTACATTACCAACCTGGCTGAAACTGGCTCTGTAGTACAAATGTCTTGTTTTCATAAGTTTTGAATTAAAATCTTCCACCATAGATATCATACACAAATGAAGTAATATTTCTAAAATTTCATCTTCTTAAAAGTTACAAAGACCTCTTCATGGGGACTTAACACCCACAATTTAGTCATTTTATCTAAGCAAAGATGAATACAGTTGTACTCTTGGAAGCTGTAGGGTCACCCGAGCACAAAAGAAATGTGAAATTGTGCATCAAGAATTCATTCCCTAGGGCCCAGACCATCAATCAAAAGTTCTATAGAAATGTTTTGATGCATTTGAGGGAGGACATTCAGTGAAACTGACCAGATCTGTAAAAGATCAGTAGTCGCCCACACATGCCAATTTTCCATCTTCAAACTACCAATGTAGTCCATGGGAAAGGCAAGGGCCGATACAGCATGGCACCGGTGTCGTTGCAACTCATTTCTACAGATGAGTGAAATGGAGCAACATGAAATAAAGTGTCTTGCTCAAGAACATAATGTACTGCCTGGTCCGAGAATCAAACTCGCATCTTTACAATTGTAAGCGCAACCGTCTAACCACTAAACCATGCACCTACACACACACACACACACACACACACACACGACAAGCTTCGACACAGTTTCCGTCAACAACCAAATTATAGAATTATAGAATTTTTGGAGATTTCTCTTTTGCTCTTATTATTTCCTTTGCCATATAATTTATATCATCCGACAACATTCATTCAAGTTGGACGACTAGACTCACGTGTTTTCAACATTATAATCCTCGTGAGGTCAATCAAAATCCGATGATTTCCTCGTCAAACACAGATCTTTAACCTTTATCTCTCAATCATCTTAAATCATTAATTCTACTAGTAGACACCATAAAATATATTTAATATTGCACTTCCAAAGTTACAAGAATACTTTTGTTTACAAGCCTGTATGATAGAAATTTATCTATCAGGCTTGTTTGTAAATTAAAAAAAAAGGCTTTATGCAACGAGATTAAGTTTTGTTGTTTATTTTTTTTTCTCCAAAAACAAACTTTGCCGACGAAAAAAGATAAAAATACTGAGAAATATTTTATACACTCAAAAAATTTGTAAATTGATTCTGTGTAAATAAACTGACAGTGGTTGGACGGCATAACAGCAAAACAAGCAATTCGTCATTAAGTTAAGATTGACCTACATTTTAAACTGTAACTAAAAATAAAAAGATTAATATTATATAAAGCGAGTGATAGACGGAGCGGGAAGTTGCACCACCAAATTCCTTGATAGTGTCTAAAGTTTTGTTGGTGATACTTAGTTGACCATTTATTGGGGGTGAGATATGTAGTGAATACAAGAATCCGGTTTCGATTCATGGGCAAATAAAATACGTTGTTAAAAAATAATTTCGATTAGAGTTTAGATAATGGAATTTGTATGAATTTAATTGTAAGGTGTGATGTGGTTGCTGTTTAGCCCAGGGGATCTGCTCTGAATAAGTAGAACCATGATCAAAAGGCGTCCCAGCCGTGACCAACCTGTGTAGGTTTACTTTCTTTATCTAGAATAACATGGTCAAATGTATCACTTTATTTTTTTTTTAAAGATGGCAAGGTAAATTTTAGAGAATTTAGTTGCTATTTCTCGCATGCTGAGTGACTTTGTAAAGGTTCTCTTGTTGAAAGTTAAAGCTCTGCGTGCGTGCGTGAGTGCGTTGTGCAATGTGCGGTATGTGTGCGTGTAACTTGCTTGCAGAGCCCCCGAGCACCCATAAGTGAAAATCAAACTAAGGTACTAAGTCTCTTTTTTCCGACAATCAACAATAAATGAATGTGTGTGTGCGTGTTGTTACTTTAACGTAAGGTGTTAGTTAAAGCGGGTGTGTTTTATAGTTTTCAGTAACAGGTTGAAAATGCATAATTTGCTTTTTTTTAGTTTTATTTTGACAAGAAAAGTTACAATGTGATTGTTTATCGAATATAAATAAGCATAAAATAAACGATTATTTTCATACACATGCACGCACATAATATACAGAAGATTCGAAATGTGACGTGGCGGTTAGCCCAGTGGTCAAAACGTTCGGCTAATCCTGTGTGCCGTATGTATGTGTGTTTCAGAAAATTAAATGACAAAGCAAATAAACAATTATCTTATGAATTTCATTAGCTTACAGCCGTTTCTGCTCGAAGATGCAGTGGACTTATAGCAGAGTGCTATATATATATATATAAATATATACACACACACGGATAGCTAGATAGATAGATACATACATACATACATAGACAGACAGACAGACAGACAGATAGATACATAGATAAATAGATAGATAGACAGATAGATAGATAGATAGATAGATAGATAGATATACACACATACATATAATGTACGAGTAATATGTGTGTATATGCATGAGTGTATACACACACACATATGTACATGCTAATAAGCTTTGCGTGTGTGTGTGTGTGTGTGTGTGTGTGCACGCACACGTGTTGGGCCATTACTGTAGTGTTAACAACGGTTCGTTTCGTTGCTTTCATACCCGACTTAGCATATATATACAGGGTGTTTTTTTTTTAGCCAATCTTGTCAGTTTTAACGACGATTGTAAGCAATTCGTCTGTACAATATTGATGTATACAGACAATTAAAAGAGAGAAACAGGTGTATGGATTCTTCGACCCTTTTGGGGGAGTTGATCATCAACCACAAGCCAGCATGTGATTTGGCAACATGTACCGTACCGACTACACCCAGCGGAATATTCAGGATGTGACAGCTTGTGTGTGTGCGTGAGAGAGAGAGAGGGAGAGAGAGAGACACAGAGAGAGAGACACACACACAGAGAGAGAGAGAGACAGAGAGAGAGAGAGAGAGAGAAAGAGATAGAGAGAGACAGAGAGAGACAGAGACAGACGCGTGGTTGGTATTAATTGCAGCTCTGAGTAGACTAAAAAATGAAGTGCCTCGCTCACAGACACAATGTGCCACGCTCGTTCCTAGAAATGAACACCTGACCTTATTACTATGAAGCCTCACTCTGTGTGCGTGCGTGCATGAGTGTGTGTGTGTGTGTGCGCGCGCGTGCGTACGTATTTGTGCATGAGAGTGTGTGTGTGTGTGTGTGCGTGCGTGTGCATGAGTGTGTAAGTGTGTGTGTGTATGTATTTTTGCTTTGGAATGGATCTATAACCTTTCGGTTATAGGCACATGGCCAGCATTTTTGGAGTATGGAGCTTATCGATTACATCAACCTCAGTGCTTGACTGGTATTTAATTTATCAATTCCGAAAGAATGTATAGCAAGATTCGAAACCGAATCGACGAACCCCCAAATTAAAATCACGGTTTAATGACAGCTTTTTCACGTGATCGACCGAGTTATGGCCCGATCAGCAGCCAAACATTATGTGATGCATCTTTCTAAAAGCCTCCTGAATATTCTCCAAAACGGGCCTATAGATAGGCGCATTTTGAGCGCCAAACTTCACTTTTGGCCGCCTGCAGCTAAGCTGACCATATACGCGTTTTGCTGCTTTTAACAGTCGTCATCACACTCTTACCCAACCTGGAAGGCAGCTACAATTCACCGACATGATCCCAGTGTGTGTATTTTCTCGTCTTGGCAGCTTAATTACAGGACCTTTTTAATCAACTATTTGTAAGAGCGAGTAGTGTTCTTGAGCAAAACACTTCATTTCACGTTACTCCAGTCGTGCTGCGACTGAACCTGGCCAACGCTTCTGTCTCGATCCCATACAAACTGGTTGAATTTGTACTAGTGAGAGGAGGAGCATGAAGGAGGGAGAAACAGAAATGGATAGACAGAAAGATAGATAGAGACAGTGACAGAGAGACCATGTATCCAGACGATAAAAGACTTGAAGCTGCGGGTTTACTCTGACCAGCTGACATTAATTTGGCACCAACCAGACATGGGAACGATCACTGGGTGCAACTTCTAGGTCAAGTCAGTTGAGGAGATGGTTGCTGGGGTCTCTTATACTTGACAAAACTAAGGCAAACCATTCATCTGAGCCTTCATCGATGAGCCCACAGTAACAACAACAGTACAAAGAGCTAAATGGATCCTTGGGAAAGTAGAGAAGCTCGTGGTAAGGGCACGGATGAGCTTCAAACTTGCAAAATCCCCACTTGCATGTTTTGAAGAACCCCCATCCGGAGACCCTAGAAACATTACTGATGATGCAACACATAGTACCCATAAAGACGTATCTCAGAGCGTGTGACTACACAAGTGACAGGTTTACAGTTACAGGTTTACAGTTGCTACAACACAATTGTAACAACAATATTCTATCTACTACGTGTATACATATCCTAAAATGTGTGTGTGTTTGTCTGTTTATGCATATACGTGATCCAGTACATATCCTCAGATAAACTATCAATTAACTATTATCATTCTATACCTTGTTCGTTTAATCATGTATTATATCGAATTTGTGCATTAGCGTCTGCATCGAAACGCATGAAACACAAGGGAAATAAGCATTATTATAATTTCTAAATAATTACATCCCTTTACCCATTTAATTAGTTTCAAATTTTGGCACAGGGCCAGCAATTGGGGTGTGTGGATGGGTGGGGGAGTCGATTACATCGACCCCAGCGTTCAACTGATACTTATTTTATTTGTGCCCGAAAGGATAAAAGGCAAAGTCAAATTCGACAGAATACCCTCTATTGCTATGGCAACTGCAACACTATAACCTCGTTATTATTGTTATTATTATTATTATTATTATTATTATTATTATTATTATTATTATACTCATCCAACGACATAACAATCTCTTTCGTATCAATAAAACTATATAAAACTATAATTACTGCAACTATACACACACACACACACACACATATGGCACGGAGAGAGAGAGAGAGAGAGAGATACATATATGTACATATGTACACATACATATATATGGGTGTACATGTATACACATGTATATATATATATATATATATATATATATACAAACACATATATGTACATACATTCATATATATATACACAAACACAAATTGTATGTATATATATACACACACATAAATATATACAGAGAGAAAGAGAGAGAGAGAGAGGCTACAGCATGGCCACAGTTCTCGAGCCGAAACTAGTAAAAGAATATATATAGTCAATAAAGCGGTTGTATCTGGTGTAGCTGCGATAGTGAAAGTAAGAGGGTGTGTCTATCCTATGCGATATTTCAAACGGAAGTAGTATCTTATAAAAAGTAATCAGCAGCAAATGTAGTTTATTACTTCCAATGAAACAGAGAAACTACTTCAGGCGAACAGAAAAAAAAAACAAAAAAAAAACACTAACTGTATTGATAATACTTCGGAAAGAAAGCAGATACAGGGGGGAAAAATAACTAACTCAGCCTAAGATGGTTAAAAGTCCGTGTGAATCTAGTCATAAGAGAGAAGGCAGGACACAGTGATGTTTGCCATTGTCCAGAAACTGATGTCTTTAAGCATCATCACTTATGTTATTGTCGTATCCATCCCAGTTTTTTAAAGTATTTCTAGGTATGTACAACAAATATTGGTATTTTTTGGGGACATTGGAGGTTATTGTTGTCTTCTAATGTTGGTTCAGTAACCTGTTGTTACGTATTAATTTATTTATCTGTTTATTTGTATGTATGTTTGTATATTTTGCTGTTTAGAGGAATATTTTTTGTTTGTTGTGTGCTGATTATGTACGTATCTGTACATTTATCTGGCCATCAATTCACCTAGCTATGTAGTGTGTTTGTACCGTGTGTGTGTGTGTGTGTGTGTGTGTGTGTGTATATATATATATTTATGTATATATTTTTATTTAGGTATTTGTATATATATATGTACGTATATATATTTTTATATATGTATATATATTTTTATATATACTCTTTTACTCTTTTATTTGTTTCAGTCCTTTGACTGCGGCCATGCTGGAGCACCGCCTTTATGTATATATATTTTTATATATGTATACTATATTTCTATATATGTATATATATTTTATATATATATATATATATATATATATATATATATATACTTTTTAGATATATATATATATATTTAGATATGTGTATTTATATATATATATATATATATGTATGTATGTATCTATATATAAAGATTTATTTGTATGTATATTTGTATATATTTACATATATAAATATTTTATATATATATATATATACATGTATATATATTTATGTATATATATTTATGTATATATATGTATATATATGTATATATATTTATGTATATATATGTATGTATATTTATGTATGTATATTTATATGTATGTATATTTATATGTATGTATGTATATTTTATATGTATGTATGTATATTTATATGTATGTATGTATATTTATATGTATGTATGTATATTTATATGTATGTATATTTATATGTATGTATGTATATTTATATGTATGTATGTATATTTATATGTATGTATGTATATTTATATGTATGTATGTATGTATATTTGTATGTAT
>NC_142949.1:30343152-30445665 GCF_046866305.1 Octopus bimaculoides | reverse complement strand
AATTTGCTGTTTTACCCTAACCCTATCACCGATAGAATTGTTTCAGAATCGTTTGTTTATGTAGTCGGCACTTAATGTATATCGGCTGAATGGACGTCAGTGATTGGTTGAAATTACAGAAATACGACAACTTTAACATGGAATAACTTAGGGATTTCTTTTTTTTTTAAGAAGACTAAGAGAAAAAGATGTTTTATATGACACATTCTACCAGTGTTCCAAGTTTCAAAGTGTTTCGTTAATGAAAAATGTGGCCCCCGTTTTAAAAAAGATCCGAATAATGATATGCTAGGCTTGAGAAGACCTGTCCATCTCAGCAGAATTAAGGTTCCATCAATTCATCTTCTCACACTCACTTTTCCTTCAGTCTTCTGTGTTACCCTATTTCCTTCCTTTGTTTCCCCTCCACTATCTTATAACCTCTGTGTCCAACTCACTCCTTATCTCTTATCATCTGTCATTATTCTCACTCGACACACTTTTCTATTCATCCACTTTCTCTGTTCTTCCACCATATTTCTGTCTCTCATATTCACCTTGTACTTTGATCTCACATATCTCTCTCTCTCTATCTCTCCTCCACCAGGTGGGCATACCATTTATTCACCACTTCAACAAAACACCTGCTCCTGTCCCTCAATCCCGTTTTCTTATCCCACCATTTTATTTGGGGAGCGAACACAGATATGCATAAATATATACATATTCAGGCACAGGTATGGCTGTGTGGTAAGAAGCTTGCTTCTCACCCACACAGGTCCTTTTTAAGTGGCACCAGCACCAGTGCTTTTTACATGGCACCTTGGTTTTAGGAACTCAGTTCTTTAATGGTGGGCATGTCTTCTGAAAAATAGCAATGTGCCACATATCCAAGATGGGCTCCCACACAGTTACCATCTGCCAAATCCACCCACAAAGCATCGATCGGTCCTGGGCTATAGTAGAAGACACTTGCCCAAGAGGCTGTGCAATGGAACTGAACCCCAAAACAACATGGTTGCAAAGAGAGTCTCTTAACCACATAACCATGCTTACACCCATTTTTATCTCATTACAAGTTTAATTTTAATTAACATTTCTTGATTGACTAAGGCCAAATTCCTCCCACCATCAGATCCTGTATACATCCTTGTCACACTACATGTGGAAAAGCTATACTCCTGTATACACATTTTGCTTACATACACTGAACTTTTTTTTCTCTTTTTCTCTTTTGCTGGATGAAGTCTTACTTTGTGTCTATAAATAATAAACAGCTCTATTATTTGAACTGGTGTAAAGTCCAGATAAGATAAATAATCACCCCAATTTCTATATTTAATGATAATAAGAGTTAAACTTCTTTTCTTTCTATATATATATATATGTATATGTATGTATGTGTATATATATATATATATATATATATATATATATATATATATATATATACACACATACATACATGTGTGTGTATGTGTGGATATATGTGTGTATATATATATATATATGTGTGTGTGTATATTGTATAAGTGTGTCTGTAGATAATAAAGTACTTTGTTAGTTTGAATACTTTGTAATTATTACGCGTAAATTTCCTGATTGTCTACCTTCGTTATGAATCGGCTGTTGTTTTGAAACTAAGATAACTGAACTTTCTCTATTGTCTCAAGTCATGTGTGTGTGTGTGTGTGCACGGGAGTGCTCTGTGTTTCTGTGCGTGCATGGGAGTGCTGTGTGTGTGTGTAGGAGGGTTCTATGTCTGTGTGTTAAAATTAAAATAATTGGGTGACAGAAAAAGTATTGTGATAGACAAGCATCATTTTGTAACATATTGTTTCTGAGTTCAGAGTTTTAAGAATACATTACTATCAGTGAGTGGAGGCGCAATGGCCCAGTGGTTGGGGCAGCGGACTCGTGGTCATAGGATTGCGGTTTCGATTCCCAGACCGGGCATTCTGTTTCTTCAATGGAAATTGTTTTGATGTGTCGCGACACATTTTATGCCATCGGTCTGGGCAATGACTTTCCCAAGATGTCAAGTTAAGCTGTAGAAATTTTAGTGACTGCTTCACCTTATCCTTATACCAAAGGATAGGTCTTCCTTTACCACGGAATCTCTCTACTTGTTAGCCTTACAAAAGAGACGGTCATAGGATCGCGGTTTCGATTCCCAGACCGGGCATTGTGAGTGTTTATTGAACGCAAACACCTAAAGCTCCACGAGGCTCCGGCAGGGGATGGTGGCGAACCCTGCTGTACTCTTTCACCACAACTATCTCTCACTCTTACTTCCTGTTTCTGTTGTGCCTGTAATTCAAAGGGTCAGCTTTGTCACACTGTGTCACGCTGAATATCCCCAAGAACTAAGTTAAGGGTACATGTGTCTGTGGAGTGCTCAGCCACTTGCATGTTAATTTCACGAGCAGGCTGTTCCGTTGATCGGATCAACTGGAACCCTCGACGTCATAAGCAACGGCGTGCCAACTAAACTATCAGTGAAAGCATGTGGCTTAGTGGTTAAGATATTCAGCTCGCAATCATATCGTCATGAGTTCAATTCCTGGTGGCACGTCGTGTCCTTCTGCATGTCACTTTATTTCACAATACACCAGTCCACTCAGCTGGCAAATATGAGTTGTGCCTGTAATTCATAAGAGCCAGCCTTGTCACATTTCTGTGTCGCACTAAATCTCCCTGAGAACTATGTTAAGGATATGCACGTTTGTGGAGTACTCGGCTGCTTGCACGTTAATTTCACAAGCAAGCTGTTCCATTGATTGAATCAACAGGAACACTTGTCATCGTAACAGAAAGCGTGTTCAGTTATTATCATTAATATACGCAATCCATCCATCCATCTTCTTCCCCGCACTAGTCCTGGGGATGTTTTGGTGGTAGAATCATCATCAGACGCTCCTCCGTAGCGTCCTACCAGAAGTGACCATCATTACACTTTCCGGCTGGAATCCCAAGCATAACCAACTGAGACTATGGGTATCATCAAACCATCTTGGTGTTGGTCTACCTTTAGGCCTCCTACAGGCTGTGAGATTAGCCCTCAAGCACCTCCTGCATAGGATCCTATCAAAATTCACCATGATCACACTTTCTGACTGGATTCCCAAGCATGACCTGTTTAGAATATGGATACCATCAAACCATCTTAGTCTACCCTTAGTCGGCTCATCTTTGGAATGAAACTCACTACCTCACAATTGTGAGCCCCCCCCCCCCCCCCCCAACACTCTAACCACAGAGCCATGCACTTTTACATATAATTTTTATTAATTCATATTGTTTTGAATTAATCGTGCATTATCTCATAACTTAAAAATTTTGATGAAGTAAATATTGTTTTAGTTTTAGAATGACACTGTAGGATAGGTGTGAGAGGTAGGATCTGGTTGGTTTGAAAATATAGTAGGCTGAATATTTTGTCCAGATATGGCCAGTTCAAATGCAGAAAGTTTAAATTTGTCCCATGCCTCAGTGATGTTCCACTAACATGCAGAATGCTTTGGGAAGAATTTTTTTTTTTTTTTTGAGAACCACTCTACTATATTGTTAGGGGTGGAATTGTTTTATTGTCTCTTGGTTGAATTTGAATTTTGAATGTTAACAAATGGTCCGAGATACTTAAAGACATTTGTTTCTGCTACTTCACTGACTGAGAAATAAGCATCAGTGAAACATTGGTAGAAATATCGGATAAGATAACAAAAAAAAGTAGTACATGGTTTTTATCAGATTTTGTTTACATTTATAGAAGAATAAAAATTGAAAAGCAAAATACAGCTTAATGGTCTTAATTATGAACTAAAATCAATAATTTGTTAAAAGCTGGTTTAGCCATATTTATTTTAAGAGAAATAGAAAGAAAAAAGAAATAGCAACAAAAACAAAAAAAAATAGATAGAAAGCAGAATGATTTCTTGATTAGAAATAGACAAAGTTAGCAAGCTGGTAAGAATTCTTAGCATACCAGACAAACTGCTAAATGGTGTTTTGTCGGTCTTGTTCTGAGTTCAAATTTCATTCTTTTGTGGTCAATAGAATAAGTGTGCCAAAATAAGAAAGAATTATTAAAACTAGACAAATTTAGGCAGAGGAATGGTTGTGTGGTTAAGTTTGCTTTGCAACCCACACCTAATGTACATTGTTGTTTTTTTTTTTATTTAACGGATGTTAAATAATGATGATGGTGATCTATATATATATATATATATATATATATATCATCATCATCATCATCATCATCGTTTAACGTCCGCTTTCCATGCTAGCATGGGTTGGACGATTTGACTGAGGACTGGTGAAACCGGATGGCAACACCAGGCTCCAGTCTGATTTGGCAGAGTTTCTACAGCTGGATGCCCTTCCTAACGCCAACCACTCAGAGAGTGTAGTGGGTGCTTTTACGTGTCACCCGCACGAAAACGGCCACGCTCGAAATGGTGTCTTTTATGTGCCACCCGCACAAGCCAGTCCAGGGGCACTGGCAACGATCTCGCTCGAAAATCCTACAGGAGCCAGTCAGGCGGTACTGGCAACGGCCACGCTCAAAATGGTGCATCTCATGTGCCACCCGCACAAGAACCAGTCCAGGGGCACTGGCAACGATCTTACTTGGCTTGCCGGGTCTTCTCACGCACAGCCCATTTCCAAAGGTCTCGGTCCGTAGTCATCGCCTCGGTGAGGCCCAATGTACGAAGGTCTTGCCTCACCACCTCAGCCCAGGTCTTCCTGGGCCTACCTCTTCCACGGGTTCCCTCAACTGTTAGGGTGTGGCACTTTTTCACGCAGCTATCCTCCTCCATTCTCACCACATGTCCATACCAGCGCAATCGTCTCTCTTGCACGCCACAACTGATGCTTCTAATGTTCAGCTTTTCTCTCAAGATACTTACACTCTGACGGGTATTCACATTGACATTACACATCCAACGGAGCATACTGGCTTCATTCCTTGCGAGCTTACGTATGTCCTCAGCAGTTACAGCCCATGTTTCACTGCCATGTAGCATGGTTGTTCGTACGCATGCGTCATACAGTCTGCCTTTTACTCTGAGTGAGAGTCCCTTTGTCGCCAGCAGGGGTAAGAGCTCTCTAAACTTTGCCCAGGCTATTCTTATTCTAGCAGCTATATATATATATATATATTGAGGACTGGTGAAACCAGATGGCTACACCAGGCTCCAATCTGATTTAGAAACTCTGCCAAATCAGATTGGAGCCTGGTGTAGCCATCTGGTTTCACCAGTCCTCAGTAAAATCGTCCAACCCATGCTAGCATGGAAAGCGGACGTTAAACGACGATGATGATGATGATGATATATAGGTTATGAGTGGTAGTGGTGTCAATTAGACCCAGAGGTTTCAGGTAATGCTGAGTAAGTGCTATGGGTAGACCATAGTTAGGCTCCAGGTTCGGTGATTATGCAAATAAGGGGTCCAACGTAGGTCATATAGTAGGATTTACTTTTCATAATGAGATAAAAAAACCAAGGCTGTGTATATTTTAGACCATTTATAAATAGGTCTTACAGCTATAAATAGGTCTTACAGCTATAAATAGGTCTTACAGCTATAAATAGGTCTTACAGCTATAAATAGGTCTTACAGCTATAAATAAGTCTTACAGCTATAAATAAGTCTTACAGCTATAAATAGGTCTTAGCTGTAAGACCTATTTATAAATGTTCTAAAATATACACAGCCTTGGTTTTTTATCTCATTACGAAAAGTAAATCCTTATATATATATATATATATATATATATATATATATGTATATATACATACAGGGTTGGCCAAAAGTCACCTGACAGTAAATCAAAACCATTTAATTCTAAGATTTATTTATGTTTAACCATTGAATGAATTTAATAAAAGCTTCTAAACATGAAACATCATGAAAATTGTTTGAACTGAAAACCTTGAGTGACACCATTTTCCCAAATGAATAAATACAATTGAATATTAAGTATTTATGGAATTTTGATTTACTGTCGGGCGACTTTTGGCCAAACCTGTAGACGGACGGACGGACGGGTATGTGTGAGTGTTTCGTGTGCATTACTGTCTCCTTGCCTCTGACATTGCACTCTGTAAAAAACATTTCTGGTCTTGGGGAAATATTACCTTACTTGGGAACAAGTGAGGGTTGCCTTCCTGGGCAACAGGTGGGGAAAGGCATCCGGCCATAGAAAATCTGTTTCGGCAAATTCTGTCTGACCCATGCAGACATGAAAAAGTGGATGTTAAAACAATTATGATGATGACACAGTAATCCATTTGTCTTCCATTTATTTATTGTGTCTTAAATCTAATAAGTCAATAAAGTAAGAATGAGAATCCCTTGGGAAATTCTCTCCTCCCTACGCTGATATCTGGCCACTTCATTTGACCCTTGAAACTATACACCACATCCTATCAACATGCAGACTACAAGCTGATGAGTGAGCCTCTATATGGTTGCCCTACCTGCTAGAAATTGCAGCCAAATTCCCTCAAACATTTCATTTATGCATTTGTGGAAGATTTGGTTGCTATTTCTAGTCGTTACCATCCCGTCTTTATAAGGCTGTATGAATATATGGACAACACTATTTAGTATCCTATATTAGATAATATTGCATAGGACAACATTATCTAATTTAAGACAGTATAGTGTGATCTGAGTAAGATTTGGCTGCTATTTCCAGTTGTAACCATCCTGTATTTATTAGGATATATATGTTTATTTATTAGGATGATGATAGTACAACGTAAGTTAATGTGTCCTTATAAAAAGACAATAGAGTATGATTTGAGGGAGATTTGGCTGCTATTTCTAGTCATAGGCTAATTACACGGAGTCTTCCTTATTGCTTCGAGTGTTTAGGAGTTTGTTTTTGCTGGAAAACACATAGATGGTGTTTGTGCCCAGAAAGAGTTAAAATGGTTTTGTGATGATATTTCCAGAGCTTTACAATATTGTTGTATATTTTTTGACAGCTATTAGCAGAGACATACTTTGATTACAAGTAGCCACTAAACTTTATATTGACAGATAGTAGCATAGAGAAGACATTCAGTCAATCCATGTGTGAATTATATGGCCTGGCATAATGGATTATTTGAAATGACAAAGACTTTATTACCTTGGAGACCAACACTATAGTGACAGTCGTTAGTGGTAGCTGTCAAACAATTGAGGTATTTTAGTAACCGATTAGAAGGAACATTAACAATATGTCTGGCTTTATTGACTATGAAATAATGTTATTTTTTGTAAAATATTTTATGTTATGGAACAGTTAAGTGTCTGGGCATGGCTGTGTGGTAAGAAGTTTGCTTTCCTCTTTCATGGTTCTGGGTTCAGTTCCACTCTGTGGTGTCTTCTATAGCCTCAGGCTGACCAAAGCCTTGTGAGTGGATTTGGTTGACAGAAACTGAAAGAAGCCCAGCAGAAACGTTAGCACGGTGGGCAAAATGCTTAGCCGTATTTCGTCTGCTGTTACGTTCTGAGTTCAAATTCCGCCAAGGTCAACTTTGCCTTTCATCCTTTCGGGGTTGATAAATTAAGTACCAGTTACACACTGGGGTTGATGTAATCGACTTAATCCCTTTGTCTGTCCTTGTTTGTCCCCTCTATGTTTAGCCCCTTGTGGGCAATAAAGAAATAAGAAGCTGAAAGAAGCCCATCGTGTGTGTGTGTGTGTGTGTGTGTGTTGACAACTGGTGTTGGTTCATTTACATTCCTGTAACTTAGTAGTTCTGCTGAAGAGACTGACAGAATAAGAATGAGGCTTTTAAAGAAAAAACAAGACATGTTTTTCATAGAAGGCTGGAAATGTGCAACGTTGCTTGTATGAAGGTGATGCTCATTGAAAACTATGTCTAGAAAAGGGTACAGATACACACACCATCATCATCATCATCATCATCATTTAACGTCTGCTTTCCATACTGGTATGGGTTAGATAGTTTGACTGGCAAGATGGAGAGCTGCACCAAATTCCAGTCTGGTTTGGTATGGTTTCTATGTCTGGATGCCCCTCCTAATACCAACCGCTCCAAGAGTGTAATGGGTGCTTTTGTGTGTCAACCCTCATGGGTGCTTTTGTGTACCACTGGCATGGATGCTAATTACGTGACACTGGCACCGATGCTAATTACGTGACACTGGCACCAACCACATTATGAAGAACATCCAACCATAAAAACTATGCCAAAGCACACATGGGAGCTTAACATGGTCTTCTGACTTGCCAGTTCCTGACAAAGCATAAAACCGATGTCAGCATGAAAAATGGATGTTAAATGATGATCATGATATATACATACATACAACGATTTTCTTTTAGTTTCCATTTATCAGTTCCTCTCATGGGGATTTGGTCAGCCTAGGGCTATAGAAGACACTTGCCCAAAGTGCCGCACAGCAGAACTGAACTCAAGACCACATAGTTTTCAGAAGCAAGCTTCTTAACAACACAGCCACATCTGTGCCTCCACACAGCTCTACACACACATGCACTCACACACACGTGCACACACACACACACACACACATGCACTCACACACACATGCACTCACACACACACACACATGCACTCACACACATGCACTCACACACACATGCACTCACACACACATGCACTCACACACGCATGCACTCACACATGCATGCACTCACACACATGCACTGTCACACACACACACACACTGTCACACACACACACACTGTCACACACACACACACGTTCTCACACTCTCACTCACACCCTCACATACTCACTCTCCCACACTCACACTCTCACACACTCACACACACACACTCACACACACACACACACACACACACATGCACTCACTCACACACAAAAAAAAAATCAGGGTAGTCAGGGTGACCGAATTAACAGGACAGCAGACAATATCCATAAAGTATTTAGTTTTAATACCTGTGGGTAAAACTTTATTTTTCAATCATATGATGGGGGAAATTGATAAAATAAACTCCACCAGCTGTTACCGTTGAGAAAATTCAGCGAGCTGTTCTGAGTTAGCTAAACAAATGAAGCTTTTGGTCAGAATGTCTAAATATGATTAAACTGTCTAAACAGGACTTGAAATTTGGCACTGAAAACATGTTGATGTATCAAATAGAATGAATAGCTTTCTAAAAATTCTTCCATTTGCTCTCATAGTTCATAATATTACGGTTTGATGTTATCAGCTATATTGCTTCTGTTTTTTTTTATATATATAATCGACTTTCTGTAAAAATGCAAACAAAAACTATTGATTTTTAAAAAAAAAATATTTATTTTTTTAAAAACATATTTATTTTTTTTTTATTTTATTTTATTTTATTTTATTTTATATATATATATTTTTTTTATTGTTTTCTCTTTTTTCTGCTTCTTTCCCTTCAAGTAATTTGCTCTGCTACATTTCTTATAAATCATCATGCTGCTATTCCTATAAGTGACTGGGTTTCAAATGAAAACTGAAAGAAGCCCATCACACACACACACACACACACACACACACACACATATATATATATTTGATATAGTTGCCCCCGTCAATTTCGATGTATGAGTGTTTGAAGGCTGAGGATTTAAAGAAAAAAAGAAAACAATTTTATAAAACAACAGAACAAAAGAAGCTGCATCTCTTTTGCGATGTATTCATGAATATAATTTGAGTCTGGGAATGGATTTTTCCATGAAGTCTCAATGGAAATACTGACGATTTTGATTTTGCCTATGACTGGACAAATGTGTCTATTGTTTGCAGGATATAATTCTTTTATTGTTCTGTTTCTTCAATGGAAATTGTTTTGATGCGTCGCGACACATTTTATGCCATCGGTCTGGGCAATGACTTTCCCAAGATGTCAAGTTAAGCTGTAGAAATTTTAGTGACTGCTTCACCTTATCCTTATACCAAAGGATAGGTCTTCCTTTACCACGGAAACTCTCTACTTGTTAGCCTTACAAAAGAGACGGTCATAGGATCGCGGTTTTGATTCCCAGACCAGGCGTTGTGAGTGTTTATTGAGCAAAAATACCTAAAGCTCCACGAGGCTCCGGCAGGAGATGGTGGCGAACCCTGCTGTACTCTTCCACCACAACTTTCTCTCACTCTTTCTTCCTGTTTCTGTTGTGCCTGTAATTCAAAGGGTCAGCCTTGTCACACTCTGTGTCACGCTGAATATCCTCGAGAACTACGTTAAGGGTACACGTGTCTGCGGAGTGCTCAGCCCTTTGCACGTTAATTTCACGAGCAGGCTGTTCCGTTGATCGGATCAACTGGAACCCTCGACGTCGTAAGCGACGGAGTGCCAACAACAGATTCAAAATAAATAATAAAAAAATATATTTTTGCATGGAAATTGAAAAAAAAAGTTAAGAGGTTAATTGTGTAAATAATTAAATAAATTAATCTAATTAATTCAGATTTCTCTGTCAAATGTAATGCCTATTCATTCACATTGTTTTGTTTTAATCCATGCATTATTTTGCAGCTTTGAGATTTCAATGGTGTATTTTTAGAATGACATTGTAGGTGTGAGAGATTGAATCCAGTCAGCTTAACCATAAAAACAAGTAGAATATTTTGGCCGGATTACATGCTAAAGGGTTATTATGGCAATTTCTGAACTGGTTATTCATAATTTGGTAAAAGATTTGTTTAAAACAAAGTAAACTAAACTAAAAAATATAATACCAAGTAACTTGCACGACAAGACCCCCTCGACTGAGGGGGGGGGTTGTTTTATGACAAGTATTGAGAGGTTAACTCTTCAGCATTTAAATCAGCCTTATCCAGCCCCAAATATTCTACCTGTTTTGTTTTCAAACTAGCCACATCTGACCTCTCATGCATACCCTACAATGTCATTCTGAAAATATACAATCACTTCATCAAAATCTCAAAGCTACAAGATAATGCATGAAAAGTAAACAATTAGATATAGGCGCAGGAGTGGCTGTGTAGTAAATAGCTTGCTTACTAACCACATGGTTCCGGGTTCGGTCCCACTGCATGGCATCTTGGGCAAGTGTCTTCTACTGTAGCCTCAGGCCGACCAAAGCCTTGTGAGTGAATTTGGTAGACGGAAACTGAAAGAAGCCCGTCGTATATATGTATATATATGTATATGTGTGTTTGTGTGTCTATGTTTGTCCCCCTAGCATTGCTTGACAACCGATGCTGGTGTGTTTATGTCCCTGTCACTTAGCGGTTCGGCAAAAAGAGACCGATAGAATAAGTACTAGGCTTACAGAGAATGTCTTGGGGTCGATTTGCTCGACTAAAGGCGGTGCTCCAGCATGGCCGCAGTCAAATGACTGAAACAAGTAAAAGAGTAATTGGAGCCAGGTGCAGCCCTCTGGCTTGCCAGCTCATGTCAAACCATCCAACCCATGCCAGCATGGAAAATAGACATTAAATGATGATGATGATGATGATGATAGCAAAGTTCCTCTGTTGTAATCGTCTGAAGTTCAAAGAACATAATCAAGACAGTATAAATAGTTAACTGTAATTAATCAGATAAAAATTCTGTATTATTATTATTATTATTATTATTATTATTATTATTATTATTATTGTTCAGTAGTTTTATTTTTATAACGTGCTTTCACTTCACTACCGAGCGCAGCTCTGTGCGCCTTGGGTATGTGCTGTGGTTTGCTGTGGTGCTCTTATGTTTACTGTATTGAAAGTGTTTTGCGTAGAATGTGTGCAGTACCCAGTAGTGCAATTTTCTGTATGTATTATTATTATTATTATTATTATTATCTATTCAGTGGAAAATACAGATTGATGGTTTCACTATTTCTTCTAACCACTTGACATCCTTATTAGTTTATATTATATTGTGTATGGTTGAAGATCAAAACAAGTTGTTATTGTACTTGGGGGTCATAAACTGTGTGGACTCAAGTGCCGACCTTGCTGACAAGCTCTTCTATTTGCTAGAAACAGCAGTCAAATCTTCCACAACTCACATCGCTATTTTAAACAATTCTTTATAATTTTGGCACAAGGCCAGCAGTTTTGAGGGGAGGGGGTAAGTTGATTACATCACCCCCCCCCCTCCAGTACTTGACTGGTACTTTATTGCATCACCCCCAGTACTTGACTTGTACTTTGTAACCCCCCCCCCCAGTACTTGACTGGTACTTTTACTTATATTTGTATTTCTTTTATATTTCCAGAGATGAAATTTTATATCCGCATTTCAAGAATGAAATGAGCTCTAAGTGGGAGCCAGTTTCCATTCAATTCTCTGCCTCTAAGTCAGGCTCAGAGAAAACAAGAAACAGAAATGCTTCAAGTACCAGCTTTCCCGTGAGGTACCGCTCGCTTGAAGATTACGACGATGAGGAATACTCCTTACTCACTAGCACTTTTGACAAGCCAGAGGAGAAAAATCGGAGGTCGTCCACTCTTGGGTCGAGTTCGATTTTGTCACCATCTAAAGTCACTTCGCCATCGACGTCGTCATTTTCATCATCCTCATCATTATCATCGACACCACCACCACCTCCTCCACCTCTCCCTAAAGCTGTGATTTCACCTTCAAGAACATTCACTGGAGATACACGGGATGATAAAAAGACACTTTTGGCTAACATCCGTGGAAAATTGCACAAGAAATGGGAAGAGCTTTCTGGCGAATCTGGCTCTAGCCCTGAAAATGAGAATGAAAAGTGTCCAAGCCCTCTTCGGAAGCAAAATTCTGACGAGAGCTGCGAGTCACAAAGTCCAAAAATCAATTCCAAATCTGCAGTCGTTGACTCTATCAATATGTCACAGGAAATTGAGCAAGGTGAGGAACTCACCGAAGACATTGTGCCAGACAGTTGGGATACAGATGATGATTCTGGTCTCTCAGAAAACTTGTTGGTATGCAAAACCTCTGACGGGACCAGCACAATCCAGCTGTCTCCACCGGCACGTTCGTCACGAATGTCTATTCGCGAAAGATTCCGTGGGAGTAAAATGATCAAAAACATAGTGGACCCGGTTCCCATAAAAATGTCAAACCTCCAATCAAAATCAAACCCTGAGGAATTTGTCGATAACGATGGCAGAATTTATTATGATGTTGAGGATGAGGAAAAAAACCAGAATCCGATGGTAAAAGATAACGATACAGTGACGGAAGACTCTGCTGTGAAGAATACTGCCAAAAGTGTTTGTAGAGATAGAACTATACCAACCCAGAAACTTCTAATCATATCTGTATCCCTATTTATCTATCTAATTACTCCCATGCCACCTTACCTTGCCGGTGTTATCACTGGCGCTGCAGTTACCTCAATAATATGGGTTGCCTATTTTTGCTTCAAGAATGCTTACAACTCTGCAAAACGAGAGGATCTTTCTACTAAGCACAATAATGCTTCCCTCTCTATTAGTCAGTTACCACCCCTCCTGGTACCAGAAATGAAAGAACCCAAGTTGGAAGATACCATTATTTACAAAGTAAGTTGTGTCTTTTGTTTTTGTTTTCTTATTTTTTGTTTTATGAAATGTGTTCTTTTTCTTCTCACCAAATAATTTGGGTAAAGGAATTATACATGAAAAAGGTCATAATATCGGGTTGTCTGGAAAGTTCGTGCCGATTTATAGTAGCTTACCTTTCGACTTATTTGCCATGAAACCACCTCAATTCTGGGAAGAGGGTATTTTCAAGTTAAAGGAAAGATGGAGACGCATTGTGCAACAAAATGGTTCATATTTGGCTGATTAAAAATGTAATGGCAAGTTTTTATTGACCTTTTTCTTTCCTTTAAAAATTGGCACAAACTTTCCGGACAACCCAATATTTACAGTCCACTGAGGAGTCAGTTTATGTGATTGGAATCAATGTTTCCCGTGAGCATCTGTCCTCAACCTTTCTTATGGCACAGATTTCTTCCATGCAAGACAATTTTTCCATAGACCAAGGGATCGCACACATAAAAACACACAATAAAGTGCATGATATGGAATTTAATTATTATATCTATATCACACACGCACACACATCAAAACAGTTTGAGTCAAATTCATTTGTAGTCTTGAGTTTCGAGCACAATGCCAGTCGTCAGCCATTTAACCCTTTAGCATTCAGATTATTCTAGCAAATTTAATACTTCTTCATCCATATTGTTTTAAGCTAATCATGCATTATTTCGTAGCTTCAAGGTTTCAATGATGTTATCACCTATTTTTAGAATGACATTATAGGTTGGTGTGAGATGCCAAATCTGGGCAGTTTTAACATAAAACAGGTAGATCATTTGGGCTGGATATGGCCGGTTTAAACACTAAAGGGTTAAAATGGCTGATGACTAGTGTTGTGCTTGAAACTGAAGCGTACCAACGAAATTAAATCAAACTGTATATATATATATATATATATATTGGTGTTGTGTGAAGAAGCACCCGGTACACTCAGTTAAGTTGTTGGCTTTAGGAAAGGCATACAGCTGTAAAAAAAACTCATGTCAAAGTAGACATACAACCTGGTAGAACTCTCTGACCCATGTGCTTTTGTCAAACTGTCCACCCCTGCCAGCATGGAAAAATGGATGTTAAATGGTGATACTGATGATGACATACTATTAATGTAACTGGTGCCATGACCTGAAACAATAACTATATAACTATAAGTTGTGTGTGCCCTGACTAGGGACCTAGTACCTTGCTGGTTATGGGATAGAAACCATTCTTTTTTTCAGCCTGCTGCAAGCAGGCATTCTACCTAACAGCTGTTTTTTAATTGTTTGAATGAGATTTTTATTTCTTGCTCCCATCATATGGGACTCCATTGGTTATGACAATGAGCGTTCCAGTTGATCTGAACAATGGAATAGCTGGCTCATGAAGTGTGTGTGTGTGTAAATGTGTAAGTGGCTGAGTACGCCACAAGCATGTGTACTCTTAATGTTTGTAGCTCTCAGGGAGATTCAGTGTGAAACAAAGTGCGACATGCCTGGCCCTTTGAATTACAGGTGTGACATGCCTGGCCCTTTGACTTACAGGTACACCTCATTTTTGCCAGCTGAGTGAACTGGAGCAATGTGAAATAAAAGTGTCTTGCTCAAGGCCATAAACAAACAACCTTGCCCTGACTTGTGCCTTGGAGGGAAACTTTCTCGGTACACTCTCACGGTCATTGATGACCAAAAGAGGTCTTCACCCCTTATCCCTTTTAAATAAGCATTACATTTGAAAGAATAATCTAGATGCCAAAGGATTAAATTGATTGATATTTCTTGTTGCCATTCTATGATTTTATTCTGATGTAATTTTGTTTATGTTTTCAAGGGATGGATGAATGAACTGTACTACTATGATCCGGACAACTATCACATAAATAAAACCAATTCTGTGTATGTTCGCCTTGAAGGAGTTACCTTGCGCCTTTCCACTCCCAAAACTAATGTACCAAAGCGTGCTATGTTTGATGAAAATCTTTCTAATCCAACCTTCATCAACCAGCGCCATTATGATTTGAACAGCTGTCGTGTGTTTCTTCTTCCTGCAGGACTTGTTAAGAAACGCCTCTGGAGTAAAAAATACCCAATATGTATTGATTTGACTAGAAACAGTGCTTGCAAATCTGCCCCTTCCTTGCAAAAGAAGCCATTAAAAGACAATGCTTCCTCCCCCAGCACTGACATGGGCTTCGAAGTCATTTCTACAGAATTGCTCAATCCTACAATTCTTTATTTATTTGCTCGTACTGGGAGAGAGAAAGAAGAATGGTACAACAGGTTTCATGCCGCATCTCTGGGCTTGCCTTTGGGGAACCACATCCAAGACATTCATAATGCTTTAAAAGTACCTCCCCATCATAAACGCAGTGACTCTGACACTAATATCGGTATAGCTGATGGCTTTCAGAGGCACAGGCGCCACAATTCTATGGATTCAATGAATTCTTCTGCTGCAACTACTCCAGTTGATTCAACTGCCAGTTTATCTCCAATGTCTGAGAACTTTCAACACACAAACATGAAGAAGTTCTCCCACTACATGGCCAAGTTAATGCCAGCTAGTCTTGATGGAGTTAAATCTAACTCAGGCCCACTCCATTCGCAGAGGGAATCTTCTTCAGTGTCAGCTTCGAGCACACCAAGCAGTCCAACCTCTCGAGAAGTCCCTTCTCCTGATCTTCCTTATACCATATTAGACTTTAGTGAACCACAACTTCTTTGGATAAATGCTTTAATCGGACGTTGTTTATGGGATTTCTTACAAGATAAATCCTGGACTGACAAAGTTATGGAAAAGTTACAGAAAAAACTCAGCAAAATTCATGTGAGTATGATAGTTTTTTTTTTTTTTTATTGTTAAGACTTCATTATATTCTTTGATCAGTTCAATCCAACAAAGCAAAAGGGTCCGTGGATCATCCCTCAGAACAACCTCAAATAGTGTACATCAGTGCTAGCTCTTGTTCTTGCTAAACTCTTCAGTCTCTCTCTTTCTCTCTCTCGACCACAAAATTATTCCAAACTTTGGAAACACACTACACTAAGTCCAAACAAAAGAAAGGCTACCTCTTTGATTCTGCCAGCTATTAATCTACTAACAGGCATTGCTCAGAATTAAAAGGTGTTGTGTCGATGCCCCCAGGCGAAGAAGTAGGATCTCCCACTCCAGCGATCACCAGTAGGGTTTCTCATCTACTGGATCTTTGCCCTATTCTGTCTGTCATGAGTAGAGCTTTACCATCACTTTTAATTAACAGCACCACCCTTTCATCCTTCCTTCTCATCTTCATCTCTTCTACATTTGCCTCATTTCTATTGTTTAACCATGTTTCTTTTTTTGGTGGTGGTGGGGTTGTTAATGCTTCAGTAAAAATATTTCATCTTGGATTTCTGTTTAATTTCCAGGTACCTTATTTCATTGAAGAACTAAAAATTACAGATATCGATTTAGGTACTTCGATTCCGATTCTTCAGAAGTCCTCTAAACCCTATCTGGACGAACGTGGTTTCTGGGTTGACCTGCAGACGATGTATACTGGTGGTTTCAAGATGACTATTTCTACTAAGGTTAATTTAATGAAACTTAAGAAAAAGTCACTTGAAAAATCTCCAGTTCTTACAAGCAGACGGTTCGTATAATAAAATTTTAATTTTTTTCCATCCATCCATCCATCCATCCATCCATCCATCTCCTCTGTTTCTTATTCCTGGGAAGGTGGTCATTGGGGTAGAGTCCTCAAGTACCCCATCCATAGGGTCCTACCAGAAGCGACCGTCCTTACTCTTTCCTGCTAGACTCTCAAGCGTGGCCAACTGTGACTATGAATATTCTCTCACCATCTCGTTATTGGTCTCCCACTGGTTGGCTCAGCTTGAAGAATCTGTTTTGCGATTCTCTCATGCAACATTCTAATCATTTTTATTTATTAATTTATTTTTATTCTAGTTCTGCAGTGACGGATTCTAATGAAGAAGATAGTGCTGAGTCTTCGACAGATGAAGAGCCTGAGGATAATGGTATAGACGAGAGGTAAGATTTTGTTTGTGTAGATATGTCATAAATATATATGATGTATGTTTGAAGTGATGTGTGTCCTCTCTTTGTAGAGGAAAAACCTTGCTATATTGTATATGTCTCTGCATGCATGCTCCAGTCACAAATACACGTGATACACATCATTTAACCCTTTAACATTTAAACCGGTCATATCCGGCCAAAAGTATTCTGCTTGTTTTATGTTCAAACTGGCCAAATCTGGTCTCTCACACCAACCCTACAATATCATTTTGAAAATTAACAGCTACCTCATCAAAATCTCATAGCTACAAGATAATGCATGATAAGTTCAAAACAATGTGGATGAAAAAGCATTAATTTTGGCAGAATAATGCAAACACTAAAGGGTTAATATACTCAAGATTTAAGGTGGTGAGCTGGCAGAATCATTACCATGCTGGACGAGATGCTCAGTGGCATTTCATCTGTCTATATGTTCTGAATTCAAATGCCACCAGGGTCAATAAAATAAGTACCACTTGACCACTGGTGTCAGTGTAATCTCCTTACGCCTACCTCTGAAATTGCTGGCCTTGTGCCAAAATTTGAAACCAATATACACAGGATTTAAATGCAAGCTGCTGTAAGTTTCATGCTTCTGATAATGCAACAGTTTGACAAATTTGTATGCTGTGTATTTTTGGGCAGTCATTCAGGCTGAAAATAAGATATCAGATGTGTGTGTGTGTGTGTGTGTGTAAAATAAATACAAATGATGTATTAAATATCATACAACATCCATTCTACTCTGTAAAGTGGTTGTCATTAGGAAGGGCATCCCGCTATAAGAACCATGTCAAAACTGACCTCGCCTGTACTGGTGCCACAGTCCTGGTGTTGATTCCTTCAAGGAGGTGCTCCAGTATGGTCGCAGTCAAATGACTGAAACGAGTAAAAGAAACAACAGAATGTATAACGCAGGCCACCATTGAAGCGAGATAAATTTACCAAAGTTTTTCTTTGCAGCAGCGGAGTTCCACAGATTGGCAGCAGTGGCAGTGGAGCTAGCCGCAAGATCCTGCGATACATTGACATGATAACACAGTCCAAGTATTTCCAGCAAGCCACTGAGTACAAGTATATAAAGAAGGCAATGGAAGGTGTATCCAACACGCCACTGATTCTTACTGTTGAGGTACATTGTCTCAATGGGGTACTCACCATTAATGTGCCACCCCCACCTACAGATAGATTGTGGTAAGTATTTTTCGTTGTTTATCTCTCAATATTTTTATATGTCTTTCATTCGTTTGTTTGTTTTTACTATGAGTGGCTGAGTGGTTAAGAGGTTTGCTTCCCAGTCATATGGTTTCAGGTTCTGTCCCTGCTGCATGACACCTTGCTGGGGCATGTTTATTTGTTTGTTTTTACTATGAGTGGCTCTGTGGTTAAGAGGTTTGCTTCCCAGTCATATGGTTTCAGGTTCTGTCCCTGCTGCATGACACCTTGCTGGGGCATGTTTATTTGTTTGTTTTTACTATGAGTGGCTCTGTGGTTAAGAGGTTTGCTTCCCAGTCATATGGTTTCAGGTTCTGTCCCTGCTGCATGACACCTTGCTGGGGCATGTTTATTTGTTTGTTTTTACTATGAGTGGCTCTGTGGTTAAGAGGTTTGCTTCCCAGTCATATGGTTTCAGGTTCTGTCCCTGCTGCATGACACCTTGCTGGGGCATGTTTATTTGTTTGTTTTTACTATGAGTGGCTCTGTGGTTAAGAGGTTTGCTTCCCAGTCATATGGTTTCAGGTTCAGTCCCTGCTGCATGACACCTTGCTTGGGCAAGTGTCTTTTACTATAGCCCCGGGCCAACCAAAACCTTGTGATTGTATATACATTATTTACATTTGACGAATATATGTCCTCATCTTGTTTGTTGTTGACACAAGCAAGTGTTAACAACAAACAAGATGAGGGCAAATATCCGTTGAATATAAATAAAGTACATAATTCCTCATCGCTTAAATATAGAACTGCTTGTGATTGTATTTGATAGAAACTCAAAAGAAGGCCTGCCATATATAGAAATATAAATATATACACACAGGCATAGCTGTGTGATAAGAAGCTTACTTTCCACCCACATGATTCCGGGTTCAGTCCCACTGTGTGGCACCTTGGGCAAGTATCTACTACTATAGCCTTGTGAGTGAATTTGAAAGACAAATTGAAAAAAGCTTGTCATATATACATATATGTGTGTGTGTGTGTGTGTGTGTCTTTGTTGTGTCTGTTTGTCCACCCCCCACCCCCATCACCACTTGACAATTGGTGATGAGCAATGTGAAATGAAGTATTTTGCTCAAGAACACAGCATGCCACCACCCTGGGAATTGAACCTATGATCTAGCAACACTCTAACCATAGGCTACATGCCTTCGCACATATGTATGTATGCAGATATATATATGTGTGTGTGTGTGTGTGTGTGTCATATGTACGTGTGATGATTATAAATGAGTATCCCCATCATACAAGGGACATTGTCCATTTCCAGTCTTCCATAAAGAGCATGTCTGGCCATGGTGGAAATATTACCTTGTTTGGAAACAGGTGAAGGTTGGTGACAGCAAGGGCATCTAACTGCAGAAAATCTGCCTCAACAAACTCTATCTTTTGTAGGTTCTGTTGGAGGCATGCTGGCCCCTGAAAAATAATTCCCTTCTTTTCTTCTCACTAGTCTTGCTACCCTTCTTTCTGAGATTTAAAAAAAAATTAAAAAAAAGAAACCGCACCAAACAAACAACTGTGCAATGTGTATTGTTTTTTTAATCTAGGTATGGTTTTCGTGATAATCCACAACTGACTCTTGTGGCTAAACCTAAGGTTGGAGAAAGAGAAGTGACTGTTACCCATATCACTGAATGGATTGAGAAGAAATTAACCATTGAATTCCAGGTAAAAGAAAGCATTTTTTGAAAATCTTTTCTCGAGTTTTCTATCATTTCTTTGATTATAATATTCCATCCTTTAATCTGTTAAGCATTTAAACTAACCACATCTAGCCCAAATATTCTGGCTGTTTTACATTCAAACCAGTCAGATCCTAGTCTCTCACACTAACCCTGCAATGTCATTCTAAAATAAACAGTTACATCATTGAAATCTGAAAGCTATGAGATAATGCAAGATTAATTCAAAATAATCATCCTGAAAGATTGCGTTTCCCCTCCAGAAACAGTTCCACAACCATAGGATGAATTTGATCAGATAAAATGCTTAGTCTTGACTATTAATTCTGCCATGAAGGGAAACCATTGGGCTGGCAGATTTCCTAGATAGCCCCCCCCCCCCCCCCGATCATCACTGGTCCTCTTCCATGTTTAAACTAGCTTTTGATGGTTTTATAGATATTTCAAAATTATGATGCGAGGTGTTTCCTTTATTTTGTCCAACCCGTGTGTGTGTGTGTGTGTGTATATATATATATATATATATATACATATATACACCACCTAATTTGGTGGTGTTCCTAATTTTATTATATACTATTAAAACCAATTAAAAAATAACTGTATATGTAATGGATAAGATTATTTAGGTACAACAACAATTTTCTGGAACTTTTGATTCCAAAACCTTTCTTGAAAGTCAGTGTTGTACCTGTATATACATTTATGTTCTATATTTCAGCTGGTAACTTACAAAAAACAAAAGACGGATTCTTTTTTTATTCTTCATTCATTTGGTTATTTTTCTCTGTATATTCCTTAGCGAATATTTGTGCTGCCCAATATGGATGACTTGGTAATCCCTCTGTTGCTGCCAGGACTTCCTGAGGATGCTGTTCCTTCAACCATCTGTCCACCTGACGGCACTGAGGTCTGATGCAATTGATGCCAATTAAAACATTTCATTGCTCTTAATCGATCGTCAATTGTTTATCTGACTCTCTCTGCTTGTCAGGCCAGTTTTCTTGCTGGTCAGCATTATTTTATATACAACTGCACATGTATATTTCTATACATCTATATATATATTTGTCAGAATCTTGCAGTGTAATGCACATATATTAAGTAGCTATTCTTTCATAACACAGCTTGTTTTGTGTTGTTTTGCATTTTTGTTGATTTCACGGATCAGTAGTCTTGTGTTTAAAGCATGACATGTTTTTGCAGTTTTATTTGATGGTCAGCATTATTTTATATACAACTGCACATGTATATTTCTATACATCTATATATATATATTTGTTAGAATCTTGCAGTGTAATGCACAAAAATTTAGTAGCTATTCTTTCGTAACACAGCTTACTTTGTGTTATTTTGTATTGTTGTTGATTTCACAGATTAGTAGTTTTGTGTTTAAAGCATGTCTTATTTTTGCAGTTTTATTTGATGTCGTTTCCTTGTTTTTCCACAACACTTTACATGACAGCAGCTCCTCAAATTTTCTCTGTCTCTTTTAAAAACTTTGCTCTTTGCCAATGAGAATTGTAAGATGTCTGTTTACGTCATAAGCGTTATTTATCTAGAAACTACAAGGAATATGAAATAAATTGTTTTAACGGTGGAACTTGAAGTAGATAAAGCTATAAATGATAGCATGTCGAATCTTGAGTTCAAAAACTACTTGGATAGAAAAAGTCAAAGGCTGCAAGCTTTGTGTGCCTCTGTTTGTCCCCCCCACCATTGCTTGACAACCAATGTTGGTGTGTTTACATCCCTAGCGGTTCAGCAACAGAGACCGATAGGATAAGTACTAGGCTTACAAAGAATAAGTCTTGGGATCTATTTGCTCCAGCATGGCTACAGTCAAATGACTGAAACAAGTAAAAGAATAGCCTTAAAAATTTTTTTTTTTTCCTTTTTTGATGTTGGTGAATCATTGATTAAATCAGTATGACTATACTAATCTAACATGTATCAAGATAAGCTGCATTATTATCTAGCAGTTCATGATAGATATTTCTCAACAACAGTACATCACTCCTCCCCGCCACGCACACGATTGAGTCACTATTACTGTCGCTTATATCTATAAGACACTCCCTGACAAACACCTGATGTACAAATTAAAAAGTTCATCATCCATTATCTCTCGTACTTTGACCTCCCAACACCTGATTGAACTGCATTTGAGCTGAGACTGTTGCTGTTTGAAAGAGAGGTTGGGTTAGGGTTTGCACACTGATCTTGTAAAACCCTCACCAGCAGCAACTATCCTAAGCAGACCCTTGGGTTGTAGAGTTGTCACCCGAGTGATGCAAAGACGTCATCCATCAGGAGTGGCCCAGTGGTTAGTGTTGCACTCACCATGTAGGTCATGGGTTCAGTTCCTGGACTGGGCAGCATGTTGTGTCCTTGAGCAAGACGTGTCATATGTTACTTCAGTGGTGCTGTGTGGGGATGCTGGCGATTTGGTATGGCTGACTGAACATTGAACCTGTTTTGACAACCGTACTTTTTGGCACTGGAAGCAAAACGCACACACAAACATACATGCAGAAATACACACAGAAATATACGTGTAGAAATACATTCAAACACACATATAAAAAGTGAAAGAAGTATTACAGTTTATTGATTGAACACGATTGACATAAACACTACTCTCCCTCTCCTCAGATACATAAACAGAGAGTGGTGGGGAGAGTGAGAGAAGCATTAAAACATCTGATGTTAAATCAGTGATGCTAGAGAGGTGGCACCAGATTGGCCGTGTAAAACCATCTCATGCCAAGTCAATTAAGTGTCTGGCTGGGAGGGAATCGATTAACGAAAGTTCTATTACACACCAGTCATCCTATTTAGTTCATAACCAGTGTCGTTATTCATTCCTAATATTTCTATGAAAAGATATCTGGCTGTGAGGAAATATTACTTTGCTTGGAAACAAGTGAAAGTTGGTGACAGGAAGGGCATCCAAATGTAGAAAACCTACCTCAATAAACTCTGTCAGCCCTAGCATGGATGGAAAAGAGGTCATTAAATGACGATGATAATAAAAGATTCCTAAATCATTATTATTTATGCATGATACATATTGTCTGCATCAAAATCAATATCATTTATGCATGATACTCAGTGTCTACTTTAAAATCAACATTATCATTGTTACTGTTTTATCCAAAACATATAAACATGAGTCTGGACTGACCTCATAATGTCTATTGTTGCATACAACTGGTACTTTATACCTATTGTTCGTTATTTTTAATCTGTATGTATTGTTGTTCATTTATTAAATTTTGCATGTTCTCTTTTCATTTATTTTATATATATATATATATGAATTTAAGGATTGGAGAAAACGCACGTTATAATTTCTTTGCTACATTGGTTTCTATTAACCCATTTATTCTATCAGAAGAATTTTTATTCATTAAGATAGAAGAAATACACATAATTATATATATATATACATATAAAATTTATTAATAAGGGTAGAAATTGATATTAATCAATTAAAACCAGTGGTCTAGCATTTTAAAAAAATCCGAAGATTAAAATTATATTACATACAAAAATAAGAGGAATGACCAGCAAAAGTGGACTCCTATATGCTAGAAATAGATGCTGAATCACCTAACCACGAAAAGATATGTTCTCAGTAAAATACTAAATAAAAAAATCGTTTTTTTTATTTAGTATTTTTTCATTTGTCTTGCCCTTTTACAGTTTGTGTCGCTAAATTTTTACTGAGAACATATTTTTCGTGGTTAGATGATTCGGCATCTATTTCTAGCATATAGGAGTCCACTTTTGCTGGTCATTCCTCTTATTTTTGTATGTATATATATATATATGTATATGATCAGTGTCACATACATAATATATATGTGTTGTTAAATGCTTTTAAGTGGTAGTATTTTGTCCAGAGAAAATCCTTTTAAAGATGTAGTGCTAAAAGGCATTCGTTTGTTATATGTTTGCTGCTATTTCACATTTAGGGCTAGTCATAGCATCCTTGTGTAGCAGCCATCTCACCTGTTTGATAATTTCTTTGTCAGTATCCATGTTTCACTGCCATATAATTGCACTTTGGAGTTCCAGATGGCAAAGATGGCTAGGCTGTTGCACTCACGATTGCAAGATCGTGGTTTCGATTCCCAGACCAGGCATTGTATTGTGTTCTTGAGCAAAGCACTTCATTTCACATTGCTCTGTGATCATTTTGTCATCTGACATGTGGCACACGGTGCACCTGTACAGGTAATAGTAAATTTGATGGTGGGAGTGAGCTTATGCGAACACAAACATTTGATCACTATAACCAAACCATCTGTGTGGTTGTTCGGCAAGAAATTGCCGAATCCTCATATGTTGTCTGATGATGAGAGTCTATGATATATATATTAGACAAAATGAGATAACAAAGCCAAGGCCGTGAGGAGTTTTCAGGACATTTATAAGATAAAAGATATCGATATAGTCTTACAGCTGTTTCTGGGATATTATGGATATCCCTTCATCAGAGAGACGATGTGAGATGATTAAATAGCGGTAATTGAATTTGAAATAAGGAATTATTATGGAAAAGGAAGAGATAGGGAATATAGAGGGAAATAAGAGAATGAAAGTAGAAATAAAATATATAACCCTTTAGCATTTAAACTGGCCATATCCAGTTCAAAACAATGTGGATAAAAAGGCATTAATTATGGCAGAATAATGTGAACACTAAAGGGTTAAAGATATTGTAGTTGCAGTTCCATTATTTGAGAAAAGTGGTGTATAGAAGTGGTAAAAAAGTTTCCTGTACATGGTATACCTCAGCTTTACCTCATTTTGTCTATATATATATGCATGCTAATACAAGACCTACATTAGACTCTTCACTCGTATCACTATTGAACCAAGAGTTTAACTAGTCTGTCCATAGCACTTACTTAGCGTTACCTGCCTCTCTTTGGGTCTTCTAGATACCAATACCTCTCATATATATATATATATATGTATGTATGTATGTATGTAAATCTGCTTGATTATTGTGTTTCCAGAGCATGAAACTGTTAGCAGCTCATATTTGAATACTGTTTATATTGAATGATATTTATCTCTCAGTAGACGGAATACTTCTTTTGCTGAACCTACAATAACAGTAAACAATGTGTGTGTGTGTGTGTGTATGTATATATATAAAGACATGTATAATGATTCAGTTTTTTTCTCTTTCATTTCCAGAGGTTACTTGTTTTACCAAATATGGACGATCTTTTGATTCCAATCATGATAAATCCTGTGGAGGAATTTTTGTCACTGATTACGACAACAGTGCACTAACAGACACAAACAAAAAAACACCCCCTCCCATTTGCCCCCCAAATTCCCCACCCACCCACCCTGACTTTATATATTCTTCCTTTCCCTCTTCTCTGCTCATCTCCCCCCCCCCCACAACTACATGCCAACCATGCAGTCAGTCTATAATCTGGACTTGTAAATATTTCGAATTCTTTCTTTCTTTTAAACTTTTACCATGGAAACATGTTATTGTATACAAAAAAAAAAAAAGAAAAGAAAAAGAGAAAACAAAAACAAAACCAACAAATAAATTGTCTTATGTAATAGCAACAACAGAAGAAAGGTACATTAGGAAACTAAGTAGAAAATAACAGTTTTGTTTATTTGTTTATTTCCAAAATATTCCCCAAAATTGTCCAACTGCTTTTAATAAGACTTCAAGGATGAATTTGAAAATGATAATAACAAAAAAAAAAAAAAAAAATCAAGAAGACTTAAGAACATTCCAAAAACCATAAAAAAAAAAAAAATTAATGTTAGTAATTTTGTTTGGGTTTGTATAGATGGCATCATCCATACACGTTTCTGTGTGTGAAGAAAAGATTGTGAAAATGCAAAGCTCTTTTGTTATATAAATGACCTTAAGATTGCAGAAGAAGAACCAATGGTGTAATTATTATTATTTATGTTATTGTTGTTGCTTTGTTTTATGCGAGCTGCTCCGAGTCTCACCCAGAGACTTCAAGTAACAACAAATGGATGTTTTTTACTATGGGTGTTAGCAGTGACGTATTGTAAGGAAGGAAGAGGAGAAACTGGGAACTAAGATTCTGTTAAGAGTTCTTAAGAGAATAAGATATTTTCAGGTTGGCTATGTTTTGCTTAGGACTCCTTATTACCATTGTTATTACCATGGTGGAGAGCTGGCAGAACCGTTAGCATGCCGGGCAAAAATGCTTAGCACCATTTCTTCTGTCTTTATGTTCTGAGCTCAAATTCCACTGAGGTCGACTTTACCTTTCATCCTTTCGAGGTCGATAAAATAAGTACCAGTTGAGTACTGGGGGGGGGGGGGGGGGGGGTCGTCGATGAAATCGACTTACTCATCCACCAAAGTTGCTGGCCTTGTGTCAAACTTTGACACCATTACTATTATCATTAATAATAATAATGTGAGCTGGCAGAATTGTTAGCACGGTGGGCTAAATCCAGCATTTTGTCCTTTATGTTCTGAGTTCAAATTCTGCCAAGGTGGACTTCACTTTTCATCCTTTCAGGGTCGATTGAATAAGTACCAGTTATGCACGGGGGGGGGGGGTCAATGTAATCAACTCAATCCCCTCACCCAAGCTGCCCTTGTGGCAAAAATTTGAAATCATTAATAATAATAATAATAAGGTGTGTCCTTCACAATCTGAGCTCAAATTGCACCATGGTCGACTTTGCCTTTCATCCTTTTGGGGGTCGATAAAATAAGTACCAGTTAAATACTGGGGTCGTTGTAATCAACTTAACCCCTCCCACCCCAGAAACTGATGGCCTTGAGCCAAAATTTCAAATTATTATTAAGGCAGAAAATTGACAAAATTTTGCCCATTTTTACCTTCAGATTAGAAATTCCACTGGGGTCTACTTTGCCTTTCAACCTTTCGGAGTCGATAAACTAAGTACCACTTGAGCACTGTGGTTGATGCAGTTGACTTCCCCTCCCCTCAAATTGGCTGGCCTTGTGCCAAATTAAGAAAGGATTATTATTATTATTATATTTAGGCATGTACTTTTTCTTTATTGCTACTTCAAATCATGCTTGGGTTAACCTTGTCTTTCATCATGCTGTTTGGAGAATGTGTGTGTGGGGGGGGGGGGGGAAGGATTAGAAAAGTACTAGTAATATAAAATACCATACAACTTGTTTTATTAAAATTATCTCCACCTCTAGAGGATGTGTCACTTTTACCAAATGGTAATGAAAACCAAATCCGCTTAAATAGGGAGATAATCTCACAAATCAAGAATTCTCCAAAGTTGACATGTTATTAAATATTGTCTGGAGATAAGAGGGCAGTTGTGGATGCATGTTTCTGGCTCAATAGCCATCATCAGCACACTTTTCTTACCTTGTCTCCAGTAGCCAAGTAGCTTAGACATTTTACAAAAAAATCACTTAGATAATTTGCATAAGTTAAATAAAAAAAAAAAGATCCAAGAGAAATAACTCAGGCTAGTGACATGTATTTGAAGAACATAGACTAATACAGGTATATCAAACACTATATAACATTAATTTTTGATGTATTAAAATTATCTCCACTTTTACAGGATGTGTCATATTTACCAATTGGCAATTAAAGACCAGCTCCTTGAGGAGGGAAGTAATTTCAAGGATCAAGAAATAACTCAAAAAGGCTAGTAGTATATGTATTTGAACAATATTGACAAATACAGGTGTATCAAACATTATACAATGTACAAGTAATAATATAGGATTGACTGTGTACATTCTTTTTCATATAACTTGCTTTGTACCAAGCTGAAAGAACGTGTGATTATATAAGTCAGTTAATGATTGATATCGACATTTTGTGTCAAATGCCGTTTTTATTTTTGTCAGATGTTTTCTTTCATAATTGTTTTGAAACCAAAAAAATCTTTTTAAACGAAAACAAACATTGGTAAATTCATAATCAAAGAATTTAAAACAAAAGTAACAATTTTTTTTCTGAATATGGAAATGGGTATAATGCATTTTTTCCTAAATTATATATATACAAGTGTATATGTATACATATATAATATATTTGCAAACAATAATTTGTAAGTTCTATATAAACCGCATATTTATATATATTATGATGACAAAGATAATATTTGCTCAGTAATCAAATAAGTGTTGCTAATGTTATAATTTGTAAGATTAGCAATGGCCAATCAATGAGGCAATGGTAGAATTTGATTCCTATGGAGTTGGAATGATCAAAATAAATAAAAAAGAACCCTTCCACTTGTCCTGCTGTTTCAGTTTTTGTGGAAGATTTATTGTTTAACATTATTTTGTGAAAAGAGATTTTTACTAGGAATTCTTTTTCCAACAAGAAGTTATTGCTTATAATGTAATAAACCCTTTCTGTTTACCATCTGTGTGCATGGTGACTAAGATTAGCAATCCCTTATATTTCTCATCATCTAGCAGCCACCTAGATACCAAGTCATGTGTGGCTCTTAATTAAAAAACTAGTCATTAATTAGTATAGTAATTTAATCTGTTATAAGCCTACAATGAGGCTTATATATGCAGAAATAGCTTTACATGCTAAAAATAATAGCCAAATTTCCCCTTAAAAAATTAACTAATCAAAAAATAAATAGCAGGGAAGATACATTGCATAATTTAGCTGTTGATAAATGAAATGGGATGGTCATGGCTGGAATGCCTTTGATCTATTGGTCTGGGCTGACCTGGGGGGGAGGGTGTCTAAAATTAAAAAAAAAAAAAAAAAAAAAAAATTAAAAATGTGAAATTATCTTTGTTTGTAATCTTTGTATTGGTACATATGAAGATTGTGTGTCTTGCATTGAGACTTTTTTTTTAGCAGAGGCAAACTGTTTTGTAATTTTCAGTTATTAAAGAAAAATCTAAAGATAAGTAAACTACAACCCTGACTCTGTTAAATATTAACATTTTTTTTTTTTTTACTTTGGTTTTGGGTAAAAAGAAAATACAGGAGAATCAGTTATGATTTTGACATATTCCCCTTTCAGATTCACATACTTATTGCAGCAGTTTTTCTAAGCCCTGTAAAAGAACTCAAAAGGTTAGACCTCCAACCAGAACTTTTGCAATATCCTTAAAGCCAGCAACTTTACAGCACCCCTCATGTATGTGGGTGTTTGTATGTGAATTTGGGTGTCATTGTCTTGAAACTGCATGATAGTTTTAAATAAGTACCTCTGTCATACATGTAGTCTTCCTTGTTTTTAGTTATCCATGGAAAACGCTTGGTCATGGGGAAATATTACCACCATGCTTGGAAACAGATGAGGGTTGGTGACGGAAAGGACATCCAGCTACAGAAAATCTACCTCAACACATTCCATCAGACACATCTGAGCTTGGAAATGTGGACGTTGCTCAATATAATCCTGCCATTGATAGAACCCCGTACATGACTGGTACTTTATTTTATAAAGTACCAGTCATGTACAGGGTTCTGATGTAATTGACTTGTCCCCTCCCCTCAAGATACTGATCTTGACACCCTGCAACAGATGACGTCCTGTTCAGAGGGAATGTTATGATCTCAATCATTTGTATGCCATGGAAACCAAGTAACCAGCCTTGTAAGTTCTAAGACTTAAAGAATTAAATGAAGAAAAACAATATATTTTGGTAACAGAATAATCCTTCCTACTAAAGGCACAAGGCCTAAAATTTTGGGGGATAGGGCCAGTTGATTAGATTGACCTTAGTATGCAAATGGTACTTAATTTATCAAGGCTGAAAGGCAAAGTCGACCTTGGCGGAATTTGAACTCAGAACGTAGCGATGGGTGAAATGCTGCTAAGCATTTTGTCTAGCATGCTAACGATTCTGCCAGCTCACCAACCTTGATAACAGAATAATAAAAACCAATGAATTTCAAAGTTTATTACAGCTTATTTTATATAAAATATAAACAAATGAAATATCTGAGTTTATATCCAGCATGAAAGAAGAGATGTTTAGAATCAACACCCACCCCATGTTAACCGGGCGACATGATCGGTTTTCTGGCGTGTAGGCTTGATGAATCCTAGGAACTGTAATTCTGAAATTGCTTGAATAAAACGAGCTCTAGTGAATAAAGTTAAAGAAATCACAAAGTAACCAAGAGATTAAATAAACAAAAAAGACCATGATGACAAAGATGTCAAAAATTTCGACCACAGCCAAGTTCAATGCCCCACTCATTCTTATCTGTTACATACCTTAAACCTTTATCATTCAGATTACTCTGTCAAATGTGGAGGCACAATGGCGCAGCGGACTCGCAGTCATAGGATCTCGCTTTCGATTCCCAAACCGGGCGTTGTAAGTGTTTATTGAGCGAAAACACTTAAAGCTTCACAAGGCTTCGGCAGGGGATGGTGGCGAACCCTGCTGTACTCTTTCACCACTTCGGGGACTTTGAGTCCCTGGTAGGGTCACCCAATGCAGACAGGTCTGACACGGCCACAACCCAGCTAACTGGAGGGTAATGGTGAATTCCAGACAGAATCTGTTCTAGAATCCAGCAGCTTCCTGGTGGTGTTGGATCATGTCTGCAAGTATCCTGCGACGAGAAGGCACAACACAAGGATGACCTGCCACTGGTCATGTATGGTGGCTTACGAATACAGACAGGGACTGTTTTCACAGACTCTGATCATTCCTTGAAACTCTCATGAACTCACAACAAAACTACAACTATATATAAAGATGGGATGGTCATGACTGGAAAAGTTTTGATCATAAGTCAGCTCAGTCAGAGTCGACCTGGGGTTAAGCAACACATGCACACACACACACTTCAAATAAAGGATACTGTAATACTTTGTGTTGGTCTTTACGTTTCGGTTTGTTTTCAGAATCTTCAAGAACAGTAATAAATGACTGTAATATAATCATAAACTTTAATTAAAACAAACACACCACTGACTTAATTAATCGAAAATGTTTCTGAATTGTTTTTATGTTGCTTGGTAAAACACAAGCAACAAATGGCCAAATTAATAAGATGGTACCAAAAAAATGTATTAGGTTGATGCTCAGGAAAATTGGAAGATGTCTTTAACATTTTAAGCACATGTTTTTCAATGGAAAGAGAAAAATAAAGAATAGACAGTAAGCGTGTCTCAATTAGACAGTCACTGCATGCTGCCCTTTTACTATGGAAATCAGAAATGTCCACTGAAAATTTCCTTACCTGCAGAAAGTAGTTTTATACACTAACCTATCTTTTGTTGAGGAGTATCATGTTTGAAACTATTACAAGAGGCTGGGCACCTCTTCAGCTGGCCAGCTTCTGTCAAACCATCCAACCCATGCACGTATGGAAAACAGACATTAAATGATGATGATAATAATTTCTGTTTGGGTAAAACCTTTATTTCTTAACGCTATAAAACCCCACCAACTTACAACTTATGATGATAGCTTTTGATTCCATAGTTTACCAAGAAAAAGTAGCCCATTTGTAATCTTTAATCCAATCTATATAAAGAGAGTAGTGGAAAGATGAAATATAAATCTTACTTACTTGTAACCAATCATATAAATTGATTAAACGCCCACATTCAAGATGTAGTTTATATGCAACACTAACATCTGGGAAGGTAGACAGAATCACTCCGGGGTCAGCTTCACAGCAAGAACACTATATAAAAATGAAAAGATGTGGCAAAGTTAAGAAAATGTGATCCTTTCTATTTAAAAATTTTATTTAATATGGACATTTTAATTTAATGCTATGAGCCTTTCCACAAAAAAAAAATCATTAAAAACAAAAATAAAAGCAAAAACATCCAATAAAATAAAATCTGTCCAACCCATGCCAGCCTGAAAGATGGATATTAACTCCTTTGTTATCATATTTCTGTAAACATATGCTACCTTTATTAAGTTGGGGTCTGGAACAAATTAGCATAAAATTTTGAAGGAAGATTATAATTTAGACCACTTTAAGACAGTAAGCTTATGTCATCGAACCTGGGGTGGTCTCAAGCAGGTTGGTATCAAAAGGGTTAAAAGCTGATGATGCTGATGATGATCAATGTCATATCTGATAAGTTTGCTGTCATCAATTCACCACAGGGAAGGTTCACCGTCATCAATTCAGTGTCCCCCCCCCCCACCAATAAAATAAGTTTTTAATTATTAATAGTGAGGCGAAAGCAAGATTGTGATGGCACCTGTGCCCAGCATCGCCTTTCTGGCGCTTGTGCCCGCGGCATATGTAAGGACTTTCGAGTGAGATCGTTGCCAGTGCCCCTGGACTGGCTCTTGTGCGGGTGGCACATAAAATACACCATTTTGAGCGTGGCCGTTGCCAGTACCGCCTGACTGGCCTTCGTGCGGCTGACACGTAAAAGCACCCTCTACACTCTCTGAGTGGTTGGCGTAAGGAAGGGCATTCAGCTGTAGAAACTCTGCCAAATCAGATTGGAGCCTGGTGTAGCCATCTGGTTTCACCAGTCCTCAGTCAAATCGCCCAGCCCATGCTAGCATGGAAAGCAGACGTTAAACGACGATGATGATGATGATACTATGGATATATTTTCTCGGTAAACTTACAATTGCAGTGAACTTTCTTTGTGGTAAATCGATGGTGGCGAACTTTCCCTGCAGTGAACTTACCTGTAATGAATGATGACGATGATGATGTCAACATATAAGAAAGACAGAGGATAACTTCAATACGTACCTTGAGATAGGAATGTGGTTGCGAGAGAGCTTTCTGGATGGCTGCTCGAGGACACGCAGTAAAATAATCCTGTAATATTGGCAACGAATCATAGTAGAAGATTTCATGAAGAGGAATGCTTGAGGGACATTTCAAGAAGATTCTAGAAAATAAAAAAAAAAACAGGAAAATAAAAATATTTTCTCAGATCAGCACAAGGCCAGAATTTTATATGTAAGTGATCTAGTCATTTGAACTGGTTGTTAATTAATGATTCTTAACTTACTGACCCTGGTTAGTAAGACAGATAAAGTCCATAACAAGATTTGAACTCGGAATGCATAAGAACAGAACTACATAGAACCGAGTGCCACACTAGTAATATAAACTACAAATTTTCTGAGGAGATATCCAATATGTGCAGGTATGGTATAGGTGTAGGCATGGCATAGACGCAGGTGTAGCTGGGTGGTTGAGAAGCTTGCTTCCCAACCACATGGGTTTTGAGTTCAGTCCCACTGTGTGGCACCTTGGGTAAGTGTCTTCTACTAAAGCCCCAGGCCGACCAAAGTCTTGTGAGTGCATGTGGCAGATGGAAACTGAAAGAAGCCCACTGTGTGTATACACACACCCCCACACATATTTATGTATGTGTGTGTGTGTATGTGGATGTTTGTTTCTCCTTGTCTTGACACAATGGAAGGCAAAGGTAGTCCTACCTGAAATTGCTGTCCATATAGGAAATGATTTCTTCACGCAATTTCTCAAATGGAGACAGTTTCTTCTTTTTCTTATCCATTTCTTGCAAAGTCTGAAACAGATCAAAATACAATCTTTTATCTTTCACAGCATCCAATGAGTTGCAGGAACTATCTTACTCCATACCTCTCTTTCGGCATAGTTTCTACAACTGGACGCCCTTCCTTAATGCCAAACACTTCACATATGTATACCGGATTCATTTTTCCCTGGCACCAACACAGTACAGGTTACCTTGTCCCTGGTAAAACTAAACAGTCCTCTCAACTCTGTGTCATCTCTACTTGATTCACCAACCACTTCACAGAGTGTACAAGGTCTTTTCTCATGGAACCAACACTAGTAAGGCCCCTTGTTATTTGTAAGACTAAAGAAGTCCCTTGACTGAAGGGAGAACAAGACTGAGTGATGACATTAACCCTTAACATTCAAATTACTCTTTCAAATGTAATGCTTATTTATTCACATTATTGGTGTTAAGAAGGGCATCCAGCAGTAGAAACCATGCCACAACAGACAGTTGGAGTCTGGACAGCTCCCTGCTAGCCAGCTTCATGTCAAATCATCCAACCCATGCCAGGGAGGAGCGGCTTATTTTATAAAGGAAGAAGTATTTGAAGCAACACAGCTTATGTAATACTTATGCATTGTGTGTGTGTGTACATTATAAAAGTGAGAGATAGACACAAACTTGCCTTTCGTAGATTATGGAGATTTGTTCGTTTAGGTAACTGTGCCAGTTCTTCATCGTCAGAATTGCTTTTGCCCTCTTCTTCATCAAGTTTCATACCTAGTGGGGAGAAAAAAAAAATTATTTGTTTTAAGGTGACTCTAAAGCAAATGTCTTATGGTGTCATGGTACAGGTGTGGCTGTGTCGTTGAAAAGCTTGCTTTCCCAACCATGTGGTCTTTGGCTCAATTCCACTTCAAAGCACCCTATAGCCATATATAAATATATATATATATAAATTTAGTAAATGGAGTAAAACGCATATGTTAAATGAATTCATTTAAAATATGCGTTTTACTCCATTCACTAAATTTATATATACTCAAGTACCCAAAATAACAAGGAATTTCTACCTCATAAACAGGAGTTATACACCACAGTCATTTTGTGATCTTTGCTACCCTGGTATCTATTAACCAATTTATTTTGTCCGAGTTAATTATTAACTCAGAGAAAATAAATACATATAATGAAATATATATATAAAATAAAATGATAAAATGAATATATATATATATATATATAAACAGATCATATGTTGTCAATTAGTAAAAGACAATAATGATGATGATGATGATGCAATGGGCTTCTTATTGTGCACCAAATCCACTTACAAGGCTTTGGTCAGCCCAGGGCTATTGTAGAAGGCACTTGTCCAAGGTGCCATGCAGTGGAATGGAAAGTAAACTTCTTTGCACACACCCATTCCTGTGCCTGATATATTTCAAAATATATAAAAAAAAAAAAGCACGCCATATACATTTGCAAACATGGTAATTAACAAAATTAAAAGAAGAAAAAAAAAAAACTGACCATCAAGGTCCTCCAGCATTTTCAGAAAGTCACACAATTTAGAACAAACAGGAACACAAGAGTCAGTTAATGTTTGTTTAAGTAAACTGTCTTGGCAACTTATCAGCATATTTTCCAATTCATCTTTTGACAGAAATCTGGACAAAAAAAAAAACAAACAATAAATAAACATTGATCTTAGTCCAAGAGTTTCAAAAATGATAACCAAGCTGGCATTCCAACCATGTGATCTTGGGTTCAATCCCACTGTGTGACACCTTGAGCAAGGCAAGTGTCTTCTACTATGATTCTGGGCCAACATTATTAATCAAGTATCATTATTCTTTATTCATTCATTAGACACTGAGTTGTGGCTACAACAGGGCATTACCATCAAGGGCTTTCGCTAATTAATAGTTAAACTAAAAGACTTGGCTTATAGCAAGTTGTTACGCAGTTCTTTAAATATGTAATTTTATTTGCATTTATTTCTATTTTTATTGCAATCGGTGTCACCCTGTCAGTGCTGCTGTCATGTAAAATGCACTGGTGCTGGCGTCCCAGAGTGTGCAGGGTGCTTCTTATGTGACACCAGCAAAGGTGCTTTTTATGTGGCACTGGCAAAGGCACCAACAACATATCTCTCTTGGTACAGTTGGTCATAATGATGGCATTGGTTACATGAAACCAAAGAGATTCAACAGAGAGTTTTGTATCATTAAAGAATTTTGGTGCATCTAAAAATTTCATAGCAAGATAATGAGTGTTCTTGCTCTTTCAGTAGCAGATTGTGAGAAAGGACAGAAGTGGGATGAAGAGAATTAAGAAACTTTTTGGTGGGATAAAGAGAAGTGGGATGAAGAGAATTAAGAGACTTTTTGGTGGGACAAAGAGAATTAAGAAACTTTTTGGTGGGACTAAGAGAATTAAGAAACTTTTTGGTGGGACGAAGAGAATTAAGAAACTTTTTGGTGGGACGAAGAGAATTAAGAAACTTTTTGGTGGGACGAAGAGAATTAAGAAACTTTTTGGTGGGACTAAGAGAATTAAGAAACTTTTTGGTGGGATGAAGAGAATTAAGAAACTTTTTGGTGGGACGAAGAGAATTAAGAAACTTTTTGGTGGGACGAAGAGAATTAAGAAACTTTTTGGTGGGACGAAGAGAATTAAGAAACTTTTTGGTGGGACGAAGAGAATTAAGAAACTTTTTGGTGGGACGAAGAGAATTAAGAAACTTTTTGGTGGGATGAAGAGAATTAAGAAACTTTTTGGTGGGACGAAGAGAATTAAGAAACTTTTTGGTGGGACGAAGAGAATTAAGAAACTTTTTGATGGGATAAAGAGAATTAAGAAACTTTTTTCCCCTCCAACTCATGACAGCATCAAAAAAATGAACATTAACAGAACAACATCAACAATGGCGGGGGACAATGACAGAATTGTATTTTGAACAAACCTCAAAAGATTCATAGCTTCTTGGTACTGTTCCGAATCACAGACAAATTGTTTCAAACATAACAGATATAATTCTCGTCTCTGACAACAGAAAATGAAATTATTTCAATGTTTCTTATTTCTGATTGTTTAATTTTAATTCTAAAGAGAAAATCAAAAATCTGGTACAGATACAAAATCGGCTTTCTGGACATGATGGTCCAGAGCCTCTTATAACGTACAGGTATTTGTACTTCATTTAATTAATTAAATTTAATAATTTGTTTAATTTAGAAATTGTTGACCAAGATGACCACACCTGGATCAGAAAGATGAATAATTAAAAAAAGATCTTTAGAATCATAGATTCCTGAGAATCGATGTTTAACATAGATGTGTGTGTGTGTGTGATCCTCATCGCTTCACATCCACTTTCCATGCTGGCATGGGTATATAGACATATAGGTAGACAGACTGGCAAAAAAAAAAAAAAAAAAGGTCCAACACAATAATTACTAAACTTCAAGATCATTGGGCTCACAATCACAAGGTAGTGAGTTCGATTCCTGGTCAGGGCTGTGTGTTGTGTTCTTGAGCAAGACACTTTATTTCACGTTGCTCTATTTCACTCAGCTGTGGAAATGAGTTGTGACATCACTGGTGCCAAGGTATATCAGTCTTTGCTTTTCCCTTTCCCTGGATAACATCCGTGGTATGGAGAGGGGAGGCTGATATGCATGGGTGACTGCTGGTCTTCCATAAACAACCTTGCCTGGACTCATGCCTCAGAGGGGAACTTTCTAGGTGCAATCCATCTCTTCTGTGTGGCGACATGTAAAAGCACCCAGTACCCTCCGTAAAATGGTTGGCATTAGGAAGGGCATCAGACCATAGAAACCATGCTGAATCAGACTGGAGCCGCTCTCCAGCTGGACAGCTCTGGCCAAACCATCCAACCCATGCCAGCATGGACAATGGACATTAAATAATGATGATTGTGATGAAATTTAAGGTATTGCCCCAATGACAGAAACAAGGAAAAGTATAAAAAATAGAAAAAAAATAAATCTTACTTGCTTTCCAAGTGGATATTTTGGTAATTTGCCAACAAGAATATGAAGACAGTTGAGCATAATGAAGAAGTTCTTGTGATAGAGGTGGGAATCTTCCAAAAGTTTTGCTAATTCTTTCTGGAAATAACAAAACAGAATACATTAATATATCATCATCACCATTTAATGTCCTCTTTTCCGTGCTGGTGTGGGTCACATGGAATTTACAGAGGCAGATTTTCTACAGTTGGAGGCCATTCCTGTCACCAACCATCACCTGTTCCGTTTCTTTTTATTTATATATACATATAGTGCAATGGCCCAGTGGTTAGGGCAGTGGACTCATGGTCGGAGGATCACAGTTTCGATTCCTAGTTGTGTGTGTTTATTGAGCAAAAACACCTAAAGCTCCACGAGGCTCCAGCAGGGGGTGGTGGCGACCCCTGTTGTACTCTTACGCCCCAACTTTCTCTCACTCTTTCTTCCTGTTTTTTGAGTAACGCTGCGATGGACTGGCGTCCCGTCCAGCTGGGGGGAACACATACGCCATAGAAACTGGGAAACCGGGCCTATGAGCCTGGCTAGGCTTTAAAAGGGCACATAATAAATAATAAAATACATATAGCAGTATACGTACATCTTTTGCTCAGCTTATATATATATATATATATATATATATACACACACACACACATGTACAATAGGCTACTTTTATCTACCAAATCCAATTCAAAAGGCTTTGGTCAGCCCCGTGCTATTGTGGGAGACACTTGCTCAAGTTGTCCCGCAGTGGGGCTGCCCCTGAGACCACATGGTTGGGAAGTAACTCATGCCAGCATAAAAAACAGATGTTATATAATAATAATAATAATAATAATAAGGATGGTGGTGATGATGCTGATGATAATGATGATGATGGTAGTAGGGTTTTTTTTTAAACATTGAATGGCTATGAGAGCCCATCTGAGTAAAATAGGAATAAAAGGGATCCATAGGCAAAATAAAAAATGGATGAGAACCACTGATTAAAGCCACAACTTCCACATCTCTCTCTTATGAACCTGGTGCTCCATGGATATACTAAAAAATTACATCAAAATAATGTACTTACTTTTAGTGCTTTATCATTGAGGAGTAAACTCTTCTGTTTACTGTGCGGAGATATCTCGACATATCTGGAAAGGAAGAAAATAGAAAAAACATTGTCAGTAATTTGACTGTGGTCAAGCTGGAGCACTGTCTTTAGTCGAACAAACTGATCCCAGGACTTATTCTTTTTGAAAACCTAGTGCTTATTCTATTGGGTCCCTTTTGCCGAACTGCTATGTTATGGGGACGTAAACACACCAACACCAGTTGTCAAGATAAGGATACACACACACACATGCATGTGTGAACATGAGTTTATTCTGCGTGAATTAGGAAACGGTGAGGAGTGAAAATTTTGGGACATGATTACAGTTGGAAAAAAAAAGCGTGATTACAAAAATGTTGACTTACTTCATGAATGATGGAAGATGCCGAACAGCTTCAGGGTCGGTTTGTTTAATGTGTTGTGTCATCATCTCGGAGTTCTTTTCAGGAAGAATTAAATAACTCAAAGGGCAGCTAAAGAAGTGGTCAAGAATACTGATCTGAAATTTAGAAAAGAGACCATGTCTTCTATTGCATCAAAGATCCAATGGCAAAAAAAAATAAAGAACTAGATTAACAATTCACAGGGTTTAGTCCTTTAGCATTCAGGGACACAAGACATACTTACCCATACAAACACACACACACACACAACAGGCTTCCTTCAGTTTCCATCGACCAAATCTACTCAAGCCTATGGTCGGCCTGAGTTTGCAGTTGAAGACACTTGCCCAAGGTGTCGCACAGTGGGACTGAACCCAGAACCATGTGGTTGGGAAGCAAGTTTCTTACCAAACAAATGAAATAAATAAATAAAAACAGGAAGAAAAAGAGCAAATATAGAAGATGTGAGGAGAATAAAAACTAAGGAAATATTACCTTGATTCCTTTCATGAAATAGGAGATAGAGAAGTTGTGGTAGAGGAACACATCAAGCAAGTACTCAAAGACTTTTGGCCCCAACTTGAAAGGAACATCAGCATTTAGCAGCGTCTGAAATGGTTTTTCAGAGAATATTAGTTCTACGACAAAGACTAGTTGGAATCGTTAGAAAACACACTCTGTAAAGCGGTTGGCGTTGAGAAGTGCGTCCAGTCGTAAAAACGAAAAGAAAAACTGAGAGAGATTAGTTTGGACTTCTGGGTTCACCAGTTCTTGCCAAACAATTCAACTTATGCCATGAAGACCAAAGTTAAATGATGATGATGATGATGGTGGTGGTAGTGATGATGACAAGGATGATAATTATGGTGATGATGATGATAACAATAATGGAGAAGATGACAATGATTATGATAATGGTGACGATGTGATGATGATGATAATGGTGATGATGATGGTAACGATGATGATAATATTGGTGACGATGACAATAATGGTGGTGATGATGACGATAATGATGACTACTGTACTACACACTACCACACTATTACACATCACTTCTACTACTACACTACAATGACTACTAATGCAAAAACCTATTATTAGAACCATTACATTGCTGAAGACTGGGTGTTATGATGTGCATGCACCACAATCCTGGTAATGACATCTTGATTTCAATTTCCACCTTCATTACCAATCTGATTGAAATCGCCTCTGGCTCTGAGTACAAATGTCTTGTTTTCATAAGTTTTGAATTAAAACCTTCCTCCAAACCTTAGTCACAATTTATGTTCCTAACACTAGCAGAATGATAACTAAGTTATTTTACTAAATTCTTTCTTATATTTAAAATAATTGAAAGAAACACAGAGCATCTCAACAGAAATATGGTAACAAAAGGGTTAAAATATATAATAGAGAAACAATTCTTAACCCTTTCGTTACCAACCCGGCTGAAACCAGCTTTGGCTCTGAGTACAAATGTCTTGTTTTCATAAGTTTTGAATTAAAATCTTCCACCAAACCTTAGTCACAATTTATGTTCCTAACACTAGCTGAATGATAACTAAGTTATTTTACTAAATTCTTTCTTATATTTAAAATAATTGAAAGAAACACAGAGCATCTCAACAGAAATATGGTCACAAAAGGGTTAAAATATATAATAGAGAAACAATTCTTAACCCTTTCGTTACCAACCCGGCTGAAACCAGCTTTGGCTCTGAGTACAAATGTCTTGTTTTCATAAGTTTTGAATTAAAATCTTCCACCAAACCTTAGTCACAATTTATGTTCCTAACACTAGCTGAATGATAACTAAGTTATTTTACTAAATTCTTTCTTATATTTAAAATAATTGAAAGAAACACAGAGCATCTCAACAGAAATATGGTAACAAAAGGGTTAAAATATATAATAGAGAAACAATTCTTAACCCTTTCGTTACCAACCCGGCTGAAACCAGCTTTGGCTCTGAGTACAAATGTCTTGTTTTCATAAGTTTTGAATTAAAATCTTCCACCAAACCTTAGTCACAATTTATGTTCCTAACACTAGCTGAATGATAACTAAGTTATTTTACTAAATTCTTTGTTATATTTTAAGTAATTGAAAGAAACGCAGAACATCTCAAAATAAATACGGTAACAAAAGGGTTAATATAAATATTAAAATCACAAACCTCATCAAGAAGATGAGTCATATATTCTGATGGTGGTGGCACTTGAAACTTTTCCATGCACAGTTGAGATGACACCAGCTTGGGGAGGGAGTTGTGGACAGAATTCATGGTTGTAGCTACACCAAAAATGAAGACCAATGGTAAACGACATTGGTAGGAACTGGAAGAAAAAGTTCTAAATTTTGGCAAAAGAAATACATTTACTCATGTACAAATTTTTTAACTGAAAAATTGAATTCATAAACATAAAGACAAGAATCCTCAACAGAAGAAGAAAAAAAATGAAAGAAAAACATGCAATAAGGATGTAAAGATGTTAGTTCTAACCTGCATATCATAATAAAATCTTGCAATGGTTTCAAAGTGAATGATTCCAGGTCTTCAAATATAATAATTATGTTTGGTAGATTTGGCAAAGAATCTGCATTTACAGTGTCTTCATTTTCTGACCGTTTCTTTTTTGCAGGTGAAGGAAATTTTCCAACTTTCTATGAAAACAAACACAAGAAACACTAAATTCAATAAATGGCAGCTTAGATTAATTAGATTAATTATTACTAAATCAATCAATTGAAGGTGCATGGCTTAGTGGTTAGGGCATTTGATTCATGATCTTAAAGTTGTGAGTTCAATTCCCAGTGATATTAAGTCCAATATGCCAGTCTCAGCAACTTTCATCAACTTTTTAATTAGTTTTTAATTAATAGACATTAAACTATTAATCTTGTACAAAAAAAGAGTGAATATAAATCACTACTGACCTTGTATTTATCATAATACCAACCAGCCAATGTGTTCAGGGTACATGGAGCAGATTTTGGATTCAAATCTTCTTCATCGTCTGAAAAGGACTGAAGAATTCAAAGTTAATCTAGGAAAGAAGTTAATCTAAAATAAAGACAACAGAGAACAGGGGGATAAAAAAAAACCCAGACATATAAAGAATTTGGAAGTGACAGCATGAAATGAAATCCTAAAAGAGATAAATAGTGATAGAGATGAAAAAAGGACAGTCTATCAATACTTGAAAAGGTTGTGGATACCACTTTTTGACCTCCATATAAAAATGGATGCGCGGTTAAGAAGTTTCAGAATCAGTCTCACTGTAGGATACCTCCAGCGAGTGTCTTCTATTATAGCGTCAGACCAACCAATGCCTTAGGAGTGACTTTGGTAGATGGAAGGCGGCGAGCTGGCAGAAACGTTAGCACGCCGGGCGAAATGCTTAGTGGTATTTCGTCTGCTGCTACGTTCTGAGTTCAAATTCCGCCGAGGTCGACTTTGCCTTTCATCTTTCCGGGGGTCGATAAATTAAGTACCAGTTACGCACTAGAGTCGATGTAATTGACTTAAACCCTTGTTTGTCCCCTCTATGTTTAGCCCCTTGTAGGCAGTAAAGAAATAAAATGGAAACTGTAAGAAATCTGTCGTATATGTGTGCATGCATGCACATGTGTGTGTATGCATGTGTGCACACATGTATGTGTGCAGAATGTGTATGCATGGGTGCATGAATGTGTGTGTCTGCATGTATGTCCATCCTGGTTTTGGCACCACATGATAGTTGTGAATGAGTACCACTGTCATACAATTTCGATGTTCTGTGTAACCATGTCTGACACGGAGAAATATTTACCTTGCTTGGAAACAGGTGAGGGGGGGTGACAGGAAACATATCAGCCTTAAACTCCATCTGACCCATGCAAGCATGGAAAAGTGAATGTTAAAACGATGACAATAATCATCATCGTCATCCAGTTTTAAATAGGCACAGAGTCCCTGCATGTAGTTAGAGGTGACTAAGAGTTGGTGACAGGAGGAGCACCCAGGTATAAAAAATATCTACCTCAATAAACTCTGTCCAACCCATGCAAGCATGGAAAAGTGGAGCTTATGATGATAACGCTGTTACTAAAACAACAAAAATACACAAAATAAAAAAAAAAGACTCTGAGACTCCAAAATGTGTAATTACCATTTGAGAAGATTGATGTATAATCTGTCCAAGAACTTGCTGGATAATATTCCTGACTGTGGTACAGTTTTTTGAGGTTAATGATGCAATCAGGGGACTGACCTTCTGTTGAAGAATGGTGCATAGATTGGAGAACATAACTGTATGGTCAGGAGTATTGACACCTAGAAGAGAGTATAGGAGATGTTGAGAAAGAGAGAGAGAGAGAGAGATAGGAAGAATGATGTTTGTGGTAACATAGGTTATATATCAAAAAGAAGTTTCATACAAAATTCCTCATGCTGAGAGAACAGCAACAGGAATGAAGATAAAATTGAATATATAATCCTCGGGGGAAGCACAATGGCCCAGTGGTTAGGGCAGCGGACTCGCAGTTTCGATTCCCAGACCGGGCGTTGTGAGTGTTTATTTATATATCTGTGTGTGTGTCTTTGAGTCTGGTTGTCCCCCACTTCAACGCTTGACAACCGGTGTTGGTGTGTTTATGTCCCCATAGCTCAGTCGTTTGGCAAAAGAGACCGGCAGAATAAATACTAGGCTTTAATAAATAATTCCTAGGTTGATTTATTCGGCTAAAACCCTTCAGAGCGATGCTCCAGCATAGCCGCAGTGAAACAACTGAAACGAATAAAAGAATATAAATCCATGATGATTCCATCATTTAGCCCACAACTTGCAGGTTAAACGGTGTGAATACTAATGACTTGATTGACAAAGCGTTCAGTTAAGCTCACCTGTAAACAAGACTGCAGTCGGTATCTCTTGAGTCCTTGATTGCCTTGATGCTGAACCTGTGTTGTTGCTTAGGCTGAAGTTGATGTTGCATGATCTTATGTACTTCAATAAACTACTGAACAAGTTCTCAGTCATGTCAAACTGTAAGTCCTAATGTAAAATAAACAAACATGTAATTGATTGAGTTCACCTTCTTGTACCTTGAGAATTTACTCTGACACCCCACCACTACAATTTTTACAATCTTCTTTAGTTACTTACACCCACCCTTATATAAAGCAGGGTAAACTTTTATTTCCTCTACAGCAACACTTTTGTTCCAGACTCTCTCTGTCATACTTTACCCTTTCAACACCAGGTATAAAACCACCATTACCACCACCCCTATCAAATATTTTCCTCACTTAGTTGAGGGAGCTTTTTCCTTTTGCCCCCGTTTTTTTTTTTTTTTCTGTCTTGCAAGTTACTTGACGATCTCACTACTGCTAGTGGCATAAAAAAAAAACACTGTAAAGTAGGTAGGTATCAGGAAGGGTCCCTAACCATATAATTCAATGCCAAAGCAGACACTGGAGCTTGGCACAGTCCTCTTACTCATTGCTTTCTTTTGAATTGTACCACCCATGCCAGCACAGAAAACAGACATTAAACAGCAAAGATGATGGTGACAAATTTGATGACAATGAACAGAGTACAACAGTTTACTAAGAAGAGCTATGATCTATTCGGAATACTGATCACACGGTCATTTTGCAATGATTACCTAAATGCTATCCCTCTCTCACTCTCTGGGAGAGAGGCACAAGCACATACACAGACATATACACACACGGCAGTAACTTCCGCCTACCAAATTCAATCACAAAGCTTCGGTCTGCTCGGGGCTATAGCAGAAGACACTTGCCCAAGGTCTGCTTATTCAGAATCAACTTGGGACTAAACAACAGCAAACTAGTTGAATACTAAGGAAAGAGGAAAGATCACATTTAATACAAAGAGGCACACAGACAGATAAATGCTGAAGATGACGTTGGTGCCACATAAAAAGCACCCAGTACAATCTGTGATTTGGTTGGCACTAGGAAGAGCATCAGGCAGTAGAAACCAAGTCAAAACACACTATGGAACCAAGTGTGGCCTCTGGCTGTGCTAACTCCTGCCAAGCCGTCCAACCCATGTCAGCAAGGAAAATGGACGTTAAATGATGATGATGTGATAATGAGGATAACCAGAGGAAAAAAATCTATTTGACTTAGAAGCACAGATAAGCCATTATGTTTCCAACCAGGATTTTTTGATTCTGGTCACACATTTTATTTTACAAAGTGAACCCGAATGAGGAATATAGCTTTACTGGGTCTGCCAATCTACTGCCAGACTTAAAGAAATAAGTAACAAGGTTGATTTATTCGACTAAGCACTTCAAGGCAATGCACCAGCATGGCCATAATTCAATGACTGAAATAAGTAAATAAATAAATAAATTAAAATAGATAAAAATATATCTACCTGGAATTTCTGGTTGATCTGATTCCAAGTATCTCTATGTGATTCAAAGATTAAATTAGCAATGGCATTTCTGTTAGATTTCAAAATTTCATCTAAAACAAAGAGAAAAAGTTCAATAGCAGGATTATGACAAACATCAAAATATTGGTTTCAAATTCTGGCACAAGACCAGCAATTTCAAGCAAGGGGCTAAATCAATTAAATTGAGACCAGTGCTCAACTGGTACTTATTTTATCAACTCTGAGAGGTTGAAAGGCAAAGTCAACCCCCAATGGGGGATTTGATTCTTATTTTTAGATGAATGAAGGGGTAGGTTACACATTTTCAAAATAAAAAAAAACGGATTTACATACTTGTGTTTAGTCTTTTTTTGTTCCCTTTAAAGGCGAAGCATCCCTAAAAATAAAAATTTTAAAAAAAATATTGAAACAATTAATAATAGACCAAGACATAATTCTGGTATAAGTAACAGACAAAGAAATGACAGATACAAGAAGAATTATAGGTATCTTCTAGAATTTTTTATTACTATTAATTTCTAGAAGAAAAACTACACCAGAACTACAGTTTTTGAAAATTATCTGGTGAAAATTTGATAAACCCGAAGTGGTTGGAAGAAATTGAACAAGATCCGTCTGGTACTTATCTTATCCGTCTCTTTTGCCGTACCGCTAGATTATTGGAGCATAAACAAACCAACATACATATATGACAGGCTTCCACACAGTTTCCGTCAACCAAATTTACTAATCCAAGGATAAAAACCGCGGCGAAGGTAAAGAATACGCACACCTGGTGTTTAGGGTCTTTGTTACGCCGAAAATTGGAGAGGTTTAGGGTTACGTCGAAAATGGGTGGTGTGCGTATTCGTTACCTCCGCCCAAACCGGACCAAATTTTTCTGTCAGCGGCGGGCTGACAGAATCGTTATCGCACCGAATGAAGTGATTAGCCATATTTCTTCAGGCTCTTTACGTTCGGACTTCAAATTCCGCCGAGGTCGACTTTGCCTTTCATACTTTTTGAGATCGATAAAATAAGTACCAGTGGAGCACTGCAGTCAATGTAAATCGACTTACGCCCTGGTTAAAAAATTGCTGACCTTGTGCCAAAATTTGAAACCAATATGAATGTAGCTGTAGCTACACACAAATGATAAATACATAAAATAAAGAAATTCTATTATGTGTAACCACAACGACGTAATTACCTAATTTTATTAAAAATTCAACGATTATGCTTCAGATGATGTACATTACGACTATATATCGCAGTCCACAGTCACTCAAAAAAAAAAAAAAGTTCACAACAAATTCCGAAATAACAGAAATCTAAATCATCTAAAAATGTAACTCTGGAAAATTTTGTTAGAAATTACGTATTTTTTCAGAAAGCTATAACAAAACAATATCAGTTATACCTTATAGTGTTCATATCAGCATACATAATTTTAATTACACGTAATATCGTTATGGCTTTCTTTAAATATATATATATATTATTATTATTTCATAATTTGGCGAGAGAATAAAGATAATAATGTAAGTTACCTTAGAAATAGAGCTTGTGGCCATTCTGAACCTTGAAATGTCAGTCACAGTGTTGTTTCAGAATTCGCGGGAAAATATACCACGTGTAAAGATATTGACGTGTGTGTGTTTGCCCGTTATATATGTGTGTGTGTGTGTGTGTGAGTCTGTATATATCCGGTTTGATTTGCAAACAGGATATATAAGAACTAAAAACATGAGTTTATATTTTTCATTTATTTTTAATCGGCAGAGGTTGTAGAGTTTTTTTTTTATAACCAGCAGAAATTTTAATGATTTTTTTTTTAGTTTTAAGTACATATCTCTGCCGGACTAATCTTTTCTGCTATAGACACAAGGTTTAATTTTTAGGGGAGGGGACTAATTGATTACATACACCCTCAATACTCAACAGGTACTTGTTTAATCGATCTCGAAAGGATGAAAGGCAAAGTAGAACGTAAAGAGCCTGAAGAAATATCGCTAATTATTTTATCCAACTCATTAACGATTCTGCCAGCTCACCACCTTATCTGCGGGACTAATAATGAAACCAAAACAATCGGGGAAAATTCAAAACTAGACTTGAGTCTTCCGAATAGGCGAAACGAATAAGTAGATATTTCAAAGTCACTTACCAAATATCATAAAATGGAACTGTATTAATTTTTAATTTTTTCTCTTTGGTTAAATATTTTCAAATTTACATTTATAACTTCTTTAAAATGTTTCCATTGTTGCTTTTGTTTCAGAATTGGTTTATCTTTTGATAATCAGTTTCATTAAAATTATTTCCATCAATCAATTTGTAACGTGATGCAATATGATAATTATTTTATTTGTAGGCCTTTCCAATTCATGCCGATCGCCCCCTCCCCGCATCTTCTGCTGCTTTACCCCCCCTACACACACTTTCTTTTTGCTTTTCTTTCTTTTCCTTTCTAATTTTTTTTTATCGAAGGTAAAGAATACGCACACCCGGTGTTTAGGGTTAGAGTTTTTGGATTTTTGAGTAATTGTTCAATTTGGTTATTCATTTACTTGTTTCAGTCATTTGATTGCAGCCATGCTGGAGCACCGCCTTAAGTCGAGAAAATCGACCCCAGGACTTATTCTTTGTAAGCCTAGTACTTATTCTATCGGTTTCTTTTTGCCGAACCGCTAGTTACGGGGACGTAAACACACCAATGCATATGGACGAGGACAGCTGTGTAAAGAAGTGCTCATCTCTAACTGTGGAGGGAGTCTCTGATAGAAGTAGACCCAGGAAGACAGGGGAGGAAGTGGTGAAGTATGCTTTTTGAACTTTGGGCCTCACTGACAAGTGACTGAGACCTTTGGCGATATGCTGTGCTTGAGAAGACCCATGAAGCCAAGTGAAATCATAGTCGTGGCTGATGCTGGTGTCATGTAACTGGCACCTGTGCCAATGGCACATAAAAAGCACCTTTTGAACGTTGGGCCTCATGGAGGCAAAGTGGCTGATGCCGGTGGCATGTGAAAGGCTCCTTTCTAGTGTGGGGCCCTCACAGAGAAAATGACTGAGACCTTTAGCATTATGCCGTGCTTTAGAAGACCCATCAAGCCAAGTAAAATCAGTCATGGCAGATACTGGCATCATACAAATGGCACCTGTGTCGGTGGTTCGTAAAAGTACCCATTACATTCTCAGAGAGGTTGGTATTAGCTGTAGAAACTATGCCAAATCAGACTGGAATCTGGTGCAGCCTTCCAGCCTTGCCAGCCCAGGTCAAACTGTCCAACCCATGCCAGCATGGACAACGGGTGTTAAATGATGATGTATGTACACATATACGCATATATTTTAAATCTTGCATACAGGCTCATCCCCTGCAAGCCTCTCTAGCTGAGCATCCCTAATCTTGCAGGCTTGTAAGTTGCTGGTGCCACATAAAAAGCACCCATGCCGGTGCTGTAAAGTGGTTGATATTAAGGATGGTATCTAGCCGTAGAAACCATGCCAAAACAGACATGGAGCCTGAACAACCCTTCAGCTGGTCAGCTCCTGTCAAACTGGCCAACCCATGCCAGCATGAAAAACAGACATTAAATGATGATGATGTAGATACATATTTATGTATGTTTATATAAAAGAACAAAGTAGTCAGAAGTTGGTGAAATATTGTTTATTATATATTATTCTTCATAGAACTTCTCAAAATGTGTGGGTTACTGCATACAGGGATTTCACTGTGTGTGTGGTGAAGAAATGTCAGCTATTTATTGAAGAATGTGAAGAATTCAAATATTCTCAACAAACTTGTTTATTTGAATCTAGGGAATTGGTCAAAGAACAAGTTCTGGGACTAATCAATGATGTGGTATGTACAGCTGTTTGTTGATCTGAATCTAACGCTCTGTTCTGAAGCATATGCATAGTGAGTCCTACATCAGGTTATTAGAATCACAATACCTAAATGAAATACACACACACACGCGCACTATAAACTCACGCTCAACTCATTTTTCTTTCATTTATGCCAGTTATTTCAGATATAAATGCATTCTATACTTTTTTTGTCTATCTTGTTCTTTTAGTGACAAAGCAAAGCAACTACTGTGCTGTTGATGCTTATTGAGGCAGAAACATGAGTTCACAGTTGTTTTCCTTTCTCCAGACAACGAGACATCATCTTCCTCAAGGGTGAGTCAATTTTGGAGAACTCTGCATTTATGTGATTCTCTCCTCCACTGCTACCCCTTATCAGGTCACAGTTACCATCAAATCACTGCACTTTCAGTAAATCAATAATTCATCTGAGCATTACAGGAACGAGCAAAAGAAGAGTCATCAAGTGAAAACACAGAGGCTGCTGAGAAAGCACTGAGATGACTCTGATTGAGAAGAAGAAATCAGTAGGGTCAATATAATACAGCTTGGACACAGGTCTAAGTTTGCTTGGCCTTGGTTGGGTCACCTGGATGAAGGTGTACTAAAACATCCACTGACCACATGTGCAAGCATTGCATCTATAGGTGTAGGTTTAACTTTAACTGTCATGTATACAACTTGAACTGACGCACATATCAGTACATAAACATACATTCACATGTACATACATATGCACACACACACACACACAAACACGTCTACACACTTACCCTATTACTCACGTACATCCATAAGTACATACGTGCATACTCACATACATACATATATACATACGTGTATAGGCATGCACACATGCATACGCATGTACACAGATGCATACGCGCACACATGTACACGCACATACATACATACATACATACATACACATGTACATATATATCATGAACTAACTATTACTTTCTCAGATGCAGCACAGAATTTTGTCAGTGAACAGGTCGCGGTCTCAAAGCGACGAAAATATTTTGACAAATTAAATTTAAATGTTGAAGTCAATCTAACGGATTTTGTGTGTTATTTTAAATGGCTTATAAACACCTTCCACGCTGCAATTGTATCATCATCATCGTTTAACGTCCGCTTTCCATGCTAGCATGGGTTGGACGATTTGACTGAGGACTGGTGAAACCGGATGGCAACACCAGGCTCCAGTCTGATTTGGCAGAGTTTCTATATATATATATATATATATATATATATATATATATTGTGGATTAAGAAGGCAACCAATGGTTTCATGTTAAGGAGATTTCCACAATTGTTCAAGCAAACAACATGGAATTTTGGTATGCATCTCCACTAATAAAAAATATCATTTATCCACCAATGTGATATTGGGCACTCATTCTTACTGTTTCATACTAGTGTGTGTATATATATATATATATATATATATATATATACACAGATATAGATATATATAAAATACACACATACATACACATGTATATAGGCATGGGATGGAAAAAAATCTAGGTCTCTCAAGAAAAAAATGAAAAAGACCTCATGCTATTCCATTTCTTCCTGTTTATAGACCATCACACTCAATTTGACTGAGTTTCTGTTTCACGAGGTTGAAAAAAAATATGTACCAAAGTACTTGGTTTGATATACAATTAACTGAGACCCTTCAAAGCAGGGTACAGTTCAATGGCTAAAACATGTAACAAAAAAAAAAAAAAAAAAAATTACCATCCAGAATTTGAACTCCTAATCATGGATATGGTCAACAGTCTCTATACACTTAACCTCACAGCCAGTATATCTTTTAATGACAATGAGAAAAATAAAAAACTAAAAAAATAGATACCATGTGAATGAGAATGGTCAATATTCTTTTTAATAGGAAATGAAAAGTAGAAAAATGTTACAAAAAAAAAAAACTAAATAAAATAAATCAACCGGAACCAATATTGGGTTGCTAATAACAGACCCTTTATCCATATGACCCAGGCTGGCAGTGCTTGAGATTGTTCCACATAAGATTTGCTATTAGTGTAGCCATGTTCTACACATGCAAGACTTTCAATATCAGGAATCACAATAAAACCAAATGTCTTGGCAGGCAGCCTAACTGTGTTGTTGTGAATAATTTGCGGTTCCAATGATGGTAATTCACCGTCTGGTTCCAAGCGAAGGTGTTTACCATTTAGGCTGACAGAACTGTAAAAGACAGGCAGACATCATTGGGTAAAATACAGAATAGAATTAAAATTTAAAAAAAAAAAGTAATAATAAACTTAGTTATTTAATCAGGTGTAGGTGCAGTTTGAACTCAGAACATAAAGCTGCTAAACATTTTGTCCAATATGCTTACATTTGTACCAGCTCGCTGCTTTTTTACAAAGTATTACACAGTATTCATTCAATGCTTATTGCTGAAAATTACACAGAAATTTGTTTTCAGTTAATTTTATAAAAATAGCTGTATAAAATGTTGTTGTTGGCACTCCGTCGCTTACGACGACGAGAGTTCCAGTCGATCCGATCAACGGAACAGCCTGCTCGTGAAATTAACGTGCAAGTGGCTGAGCACTCCACAGACACGTGTACCCTTAACGTAGTTCTCGGGGATATTCAGCGTGACACAGTGTGACCCTTTTGAATTACAGGCACAACAGAAACAAGAAGAAAGAGTGAGAGAAAGTTGTGCTGGAAGAGTACAGCAGGGTTCGCCACCATCTCCTGCCGGAGCCTTGTGGAGTTTTTAGGTGTTTTCGCTCAATAAACACTCACAACGCCCAGTCTGGGAATCGAAACCGCGATCCTATGACCGCGAGACCGCTGCCCTAACCACTGGGCCATTGTGCCTCCTGTATAAAATAATGATGCACATAACAACAGAGGTGGCCTGTTTTTACCTTGATGCTGTTGCTGTGTGTACCTGGTGATGAAGGACCAAGGTAAGGGGAGAAATGCAACTCTAACAGCTAATTCAGATGGCTGGATTAGATGTTAGAGTTGCAGGTGCTGGCACAGGAGTGCGACAGTTGAACTGCTACTTCTCTGCATTGTGAGGTCACAATTCTGGCACTGCAGACATGAGATTAGAATGTTGCAGGAAAAAATTGCAAAACGGATTCTTCAAGCTGAGACAAATGACAGGAAACCCAGAAGTAGCTCAAGAATAACTATATTCTCAGTTGATTATGCTGGAGAATCCAGGAACAAAGTGTAATGACAATGGTCTCTGACAGGATCCTATGGAGGAGATGCTTGGGGATTCTACCCCTACAACCCTCCCAGGAATAGCAGGCAGAGAAGATGGCTGGCTTGCTAGTTTTATCAAAATTAGTGGGTCTCAAATATTCTAAAGGTACTGCTGTCACAACCACAACACATAACAAAGCAATAAGAAATGTCAAAGCCTACCCAGAGAGCAGCCCATCAGGTCCATAAGGTTCCAGGAGATAGAAGTGGATGGGTTTGGAAGAAGACACTTGGGGAAGAGTGACAACAACATCTACGGAATGAAGGTTCATTGCGTACAATGTCACTGATTGATTGATGGATAAACTGTAAAAAAAAAAAAAAAGAAGAGATTAAATTAGTATGTATGAGAATTGATACAAAATAACATAAATGCATAATTACTGTAACTTACACACACACACACACACAATTGTGTAAATTACTGTAACATTAATTACTGTATTCAGATTATTTTGCTAAAATGTAAAATGAGTAAACTTCTGTTTCCTGATGCCATTTTCTTGTTTATATCTTAACCACAAGATAATCAAGCTTTGAAATTGAACTTAGTTTTTCGGATTTTTTAGCAAATGAAAATGGCCACTCCTGCATTTGAAGCTTTCCTACAAGAAATCTTGTTTGATTCTGACTCAAATGGACGATTTTGAAGGATATACCCATGCAGATATCAATGGTGAAATTATTTGAGGTGATGATGAGGACGTAAACTGTGCTTAGAGTTATATTGAGAACGATGTACTGAGCAGATACTATCATCCAAGACTGGCTAATTTAAGGAAAGTACTGACCCCAAGGAGGTACATTTCTGAGGGGCAACTCTTTCGTTTATTCCTTAATGCATTACAGAAAAATATTATTTATCCATTCCTTTATTAGTATACCAAAAAAAATCGAGTCTGTTGACACAATACAGGAGCATGGCTCAGTGGTTAGAGTGTTAGGCTCATGGTCATGAGGTAGTGAGTTCGATTCCTGGACTGGGCTGTTGTTGTATTCTTGAGCAAGACACTTTATTTCATATTGCTCCAGTTCACTCAGCTGTAGAAATGAGCTGTGACGTCACTGGTGCTAAGCTGTATCAACATTTGCTTTTCCCTTGGATAACATCAGTGACATGGAAACGGGAATCTGGTATGCATGGGCGACTGCTGGTCTTCCGTAAACAACTTTGCCCGGACTTGTGCTTCAGAGGGGAACTTTCTAGGTGCAATACCATGCTTATTCATGACCGAAGAGGGGTCTTTGTCCTTTTAACTTGACACACAATACAATGAAGGTTATAACAATTTTAAAACAGTAGGTGCTCATGTCTTTTTGTTTCCTCAAAAATAATACAGTGACAGGGGAAACTGTTCTAGGGACAAATCAGTGTGCTAAAGGTAAAGTGTTATCTGCAGTACTCACCTTTGGTCCTTAGAACAATGTGCATAAACACGCAACCTGTGGTCCAAATCTGTGTAGCTCACCTGAAGCACTTTCTTTCCAACAAGTCTCTTATACAGAAGACTCAGCCAGTAATCCTGAAAGAAAGAAAGTAAAACAAAAAAAGAGGACAGTGGGTTAAAATGAGTTAAACATTTTGTCCAGCATACTAACGATTCTGTCAGCATGCTGTCTTTATTGCACAGGTAATATAACACTTGTGTTTGCTAAAGAAACTCCCTAAAGAAAAGAATTGCGTACTCACTGGTTGAGGATCAAGAGTCCAGAAGTTCAGCAATGCATAACTCCCTTTATAAAATGTCTGCCTCATTACCACTTTAGCCCCTTTGCGAGCTGACATTCCTAGCTTGTCCATCCACCTGGAAGTTTAGATTTAAAAAAAAAATAAAGTAAAATAAAATAAAACAAAAAGACAGTTTAACTCTTTAGCCTTCAGATTACTCCGTCAAATGTATTGCTTACTTATTCATATTGTTTTGAACTAGTCATGCGTTATTCCATAGCTTTGAGATTTCAATGATGTGACTATTTCTTTTATGACATTGTAGGATAGGTGTGAAAAGCTAGATCTGGCTGGTTTGTACGTAAAACAGGTGGAATATTTTGGCCAGATGTGACTGGTTCAAATGCTACAGAGTTAAAATGACAAAAGCATTATAAGGGAAAAAAAACGACACATATATTAGAAAGAAAAAAGGAAAAAGCCAACTAGCTGTGTGGTTAAAATATATATACTTCACAACCACATGGTTCTGGGTTCAATCCCACAATATGGCATCTTGGGTAGATGTTATCCATTAAGGCCTCAGGTTGATATATGCTTATTAGAAAGAAAAAAGGAAAAAGCTAACTAGGCATGGCTGTGTGGTTAAGATATATATACTTCACAACCACATGGTTCTGGGTTCAATCCCACAATATGGCATCTTGGATAGATGTTATCCATTAAGGCCTCAGGTTGATATATGCTTATTAGAAAGAAAAAAGGAAAAAGCTAACTAGGCATGGCTGTGTGGTTAAGATATATATACTTCACAACCACATGGTTCTGGGTTCAATCCCACAATATGGCATCTTGGGTAGATGTTATCCATTAAGGCCTCAGGTTGATATATGCTTATTAGAAAGAAAAAAGGAAAAAGCTAACTAGGCATGGCTGTGTGGTTAAGATATATATACTTCACAACCACATGGTTCTGGGTTCAATCCCACAATATGGCATCTTGGGTAGATGTTATCCATTAAGGCCTCAGGTTGATATATGCTTATTAGAAAGAAAAAAGGAAAAAGCTAACTAGGCATGGCTGTGTGGTTAAGATATATATACTTCACAACCACATGGTTCTGGGTTCAATCCCACAATATGGCATCTTGGGTAGATGTTATCCATTAAGGCCTCAGGTTGATATATGCTTATTAGAAAGAAAAAAGGAAAAAGCTAACTAGGCATGGCTGTGTGGTTAAGATATATATACTTCACAACCACATGGTTCTGGGTTCAATCCCACAATATGGCATCTTGGGTAGATGTTATCCATTAAGGCCTCAGGTTGATATATGCTTTTTGAGTAGAATTTGGTAGCTAGAAACTAAGCAGAAGCCCATTATGTACATGTGTGTGAGTGTGTGTGTGTGTGTATGTGTGTGTGTATACACACACAAACATGTAAGCTTACATAGAAGATACGCAAATATGGCAAATTTGTTTTCCTATAGACTGGAAAAATAACAAACAGCCTTGACCCTTTCCGTACCAATCTGCTTAAGAAAAAATGAAAAATAAACAAGGAAATTCTTACAAGAATCCAGCAATATAAGAGTCAGACAATCCAGGAGCACCACCACCATAAGCAGAACTGGTCTCACCAAGCCAAAGATCCTTGTCCCTGGAATATGTATGCAGCATTCTAAAGGCAGTGTCCAATTGATCACCAAACTTCTCCATCACCCATGGGTTGAGAAATTGGTCAGCATTGGTATCGTGTCCATTTAGGTAATACCTTGAAAATGGAATAATATATTTTGTTGGTTAAGTAATTAAACAGCCGTATATATATAAATGTAATTGATGTCATAAGAATTTATAAACTCTCGAGAGAATGTAAAATAATTCTTTTTGGAAGAACGGATCTCACAGAAGATGAAGCTATATATATAATGGCATTTTAAAAAATAACGTCGACCACTAACGTGGACAGTTAATGCGCTAGAAATAGATCACATCTTGTGTCTATTAAGACCTAAATTGTTCTCAACATGAAATATAGCAGCATACCAAAAACGTGAGCGGGCAAGACATTTAAAATCACCTAAAAAAGCATTATTAAACAGGAATGGCATGTATATATTAGGTTGAAGAACCCTTTTGGATAAATAAAGTCAATACTGACCAATCAAAAAATCAACAAAAAACAAAAGAGGGACAGGTCATGTTTTCATGGTCATGTGATGGACAACTTGAGGTAACAACCTGACCACTGCATGAAGTGCTACCAGTTGGTCATTTAAATGTTTTAGAAAAGACATGGTCACTTACTGGTGGACAGTTACAACATCTACTGTGTCTCTGGAGTGTTCTAGGAATCTGGAAAAATTAAAAAAATATGCTTATTTAAATACATACATGGATACATATATATAAATATTCATCTATCAATCTATCTATGCATGTGTGTGTACACGCACACATATATATGTATACGAACATGTACATATATATATATATATATATATATACACACATATATATGCTACTGTATCTTCGAAACGCCTAGTTTAGAATAGAGGCAGCTGATGAAGAATTAATCCAAGTGGCTATTTGTTTTTCTATGTGTTCGTTCCGTTGTCTGTATTTCATTGTTCTAACGTCCTGTACCCTGATATGCATCTATATACACATGTAGATGTAAGTATGTACATATATGTGTGTATACATGTTTATATATCCGTTGTATTATTATATACACACACACACACGTGATTATGAGCCTACTACTAATCTATACACCCTCATCTTCCCCTATCATACATCTTAAATTTTTTTTCTAAATCCTCACAGAAGCCCCTAAAACAAATAATTGATCTCTTACTTGATAAAGAAATTTTCCTTGTAGGCTTTCCTCAAACACCCATCAGTAACATCAGGTCCAACAATAAGGGACTTCTTATATAATGGGAAAGAGTTCTTCAGCACTTTGAGTTTGGCAAAATCCTTACTTAAAACAACAGGATCAATGGCATAGCCGAGAAGGTGCCGGTAGTGATCTGGTTCTGAGAAAAGAAAAGAAAAAATTCTTTTAGTTGCACATTAATTTCACGAGTAGGCCATTCCATTAGAGGCCGCTTGTCGTCGTAACTGATGGAGTACCAGGTAAAGTTTGCCGGATCCAAGCTAACCTGGGGTTAAACGACAACAGAGAAAATGTAGAACACAATTTACATGATTTAAAGGCAGTGGTTATTACTTACCATTTCCAAGTTCCAGTCCTGCAAGAGGGAACCCTTTCTCCTGAGATAGCTTCAGAAGTTCTGACGCATTGATGTTAGGGTCCCAAGATTTGTTAGTTCTCTGTAGTAAGTTCAGATCAAATATTAACTCCCATCCAGGGACTGAATGTACAAAGTTGTTTAAGTAGGTCCAGTCGAATGCTGCAAGAAATATTCAAACAAAATAAATAGAACAGGAAAAAAAAAAAAATGGAGTCACATTTATAGCTTTCATCTTTCACTTGTGTCGGTCATTAGACTATGACCAGGCTGGGGCATTGCCCAGAAGAATTTTAAGTCAAACAAAGCCCCATCCCCATCCGAACGTGGTCAATGCCAGATGCCAGTTGGACGATTTGACTGAGGTCTGGAAAGCCAGTGGCTGCACCAGGCTCCAATCTGATCTGACAATATTTCTACAGCAGGATGCATTTCTTAACGCCAACCACTCTGAGAGAGTGGAGTGGGTGCTTTTTATGTGCCACCAGCACAGGAGTCAGTCAGGTGGGTCTGGCATTGATCCCATTCGGATAGTGCTTTTTACATGCCACCGACACGGGGAACCAGTCAGGGTGCACTGGCATCAGCCACGTTCGGATAGTGTTTTTCATGTGTCACCGGAACAGGAGCCAGGGACATTGGCCACAGCTCTGATTTTGGTTTTACTTGACTCAACAGGTCTTCTGAAGCATATCATATCGCCCGACATATCAAGGGTACTTTTAAACGGGCTGGACGCGCAACACTGGCATCAGCCATGGCTGTGATCTCACTTTACTTGCCAGGTTTTCTCAATCACAGCATATCTCTGAAGGTCTCGGTCTCCTGTCATTGCCTCTGTTCAGTGGGACTGAACCTGGAACCATGTGGTTGGGAAGCAAGCTTCTTATCAGACAGCTACACTTGCACCTGTGCATGTGTGTGCTTGAATGCGAGTGTGTGTGCATGTGTGTGTGTGTATGCATGTGTGTTACTGCTACCTTGTTTTAGTCACTGAATGATATTTGTAAGCAAGTGTCGTCGTCATACAAGCAGCCTTCTTCATTTCCAGTCTTCTGCGGAAACATGTGCAGTCATGGCAAAATATTGGTTTCAAATTTAGGCACAAGGCCAGCAATTTCGAGGGGAGGGGGCTAAGTCAGTTACATCAACCCCAGTGCCACAACTGGTACTTATTTTATCGACCCTAAAAGAATGAAAGCACATCCATGGCAAAATATTACCTTATTTGGACAGTGATAGGAAGGACATCTGGCTACAGAAAAAGCTGCCTCTACAAAATTCTATCCAACCCATGAGAGCATAGAAAAGTGGACATTAGAATGAGGATGATGATGGCATTTTGAGGGCAAAAGGTGCGAGTAAATAGATAAAATAAACAAACCTGTCATGGTAAAGGGATCCATTTTGCCGCCATCCAAACCACCGTTTTCTGTACTGTTGTTGTTGGCAAAATCAAGGTTTTCTGTCACACCTAGAGTTTCTCTAAAGATAAGGAAATCAGCAGAAGTGCCGCCAACTCTTAGATATGTAGGCGAAAGCCCTTTGGCGAGAGTAAGCAATTTCTTCGAGCTGAAAAGAAGATGGAAAGAGAAAATAGCCTTTTAGGAATGTGTATGTATATATGCGTAAATATATGTGTATGTATGTGTATATGTATGTGTGTGTGAGTGTTTGTGTGTATATATATATATATATATATATATATTGTTGTTGTTGTTGGCACTCCGTCGCTTACGACGTCGAGGGTTCCAGGTGATCCGATCAACGGAACAGCTTGCTCGTGAAATTAATGTGCAAGTGGCTGAGCACTCCACAGACACGTGTACCTTTAACGTAGTTCTCGGGGATATTCAGCGTGACACAGTGTGACAAGGCTGACCCTTTTGAATTACAGGCACAACAGAAACAGGAAGAAAGAGTGAGAGAAAGTTGTGGTGGAAGAGTACAGCAGAGTTCGCCACCATCCCCTGCCGAAGCCTCGTGGAGCTTTAGGTGTTTTCACTCAATAAACACTCACAACGCCCGGTCTGGGAATCGAAGCCGCGATCTTATGACCGCGAGTCCGCTGCCCTAACCACTGGGCCATTGCGCCTCCACGTTTGTATATATATATATATATATATATATATATATATATATATATATATATATATATATATATATATATATATATATATATATATATATATATATATATATATATATATATATATATATATATATATATATATATATATATTATATCTATATATATTATATATATGTTTTGAGTTTATATCCTACAAACATTTTCTTTGTTGTTCATCCTTCTATAACTGATTCGGCCCCATGCAATTTAAAGTTTCGTGGGCCCATCACAGGAACTTAGCTCGTCAGGGTAGGCTTCAGAGACAAGCCTACAAAACTTAAAGTTGCATGGGGCCAAATTAAAGTTCTAAATAATAATATAGGTAACTTCGGTAATTTTTCAGATTAACACCCGCACGATCTTCACTGAGGTGTTAGGATTAGGGTTTAGGGTTACGGTTAGGGTTATGGTTAGAGTCTTAGGGTTAGGGTTTTAGGGTTTGGGTTAGGGAGTTCCGTCCGTAACCGTAACCCTAACCCTAACCCTAACCATAACACCCTAGTGAAGATCGTATGGGTGTTAATCTGAAAAATTACCGCAACTTCTACCAAAGGTGTTAAGCGCACCTTTCTTTCGTTTGTCCACTCACTCGTATATAAAGCGTTTGACCCGAGCAAAAAAAAAAAACAAAACAATAGTGTAATAGGTGTAATACAACTTGCCTTAAACGAATATTTAAAAAAATGCGCGCTCGCGAACGGGGTGGGATGGGGAAAGGACTCGGAACAATCATATATTGATGAAGGAAAAGTTCCCTAAGTGGCTCGTCTGTTTTCCTATGTTAGAAAAAAGTCCGTCTTTTGTGCTTTGTTTTGTTCCCGTTCCTTTTTTGACGTCCTGTACCCGGATATGCATCTATATATACATGTAGATGTAGGTATGTACATGATGGCCGTCCACTCGTGACCGAGGAAGACCATTGCCGACCTCCAGGAACATTGTGCGCTCTAGAAGTAACTTACATTTTGCATTTGCGGCTCCGTATGTGGCTAATGAGCCCTGCTCTTGACAAGCATACACGACTGCAAACATTGCTGACCAAGTTTTCTCCATTCACTATACGAGCCGTGCGCTTTCGCACAACTCGCTTAAGTTCTTCATGCTGGATACGTACTCTCTCAAAAGTGTCGATCCCTTCCTTAATCTGCTTCCTCCATCCGTGGCGATGACAGGCATTGTTCTCCCAGTCAGTGTCCTGCATATCACAGGCCTTCAATGAGGACTTGGCACAGTCCTTAAAGCGCAGCCTTGGTTTCTGCCGGAGTCTCCTTCCATTCACAAGTTCTCCATAGAGTATCTGCTTAGGTATGTACATATACATGCATATGCTCATATATCATTTGTATTATCATATATATATATATATATATATATATATATATATATATATATATATATATATATATATATATATATATATATATATGATCGCTTGTAGAAATACATAAATCCGGAGAAGCACGCAAAACTCTACTACACACACACACGTCTCGTATTGCACCAACAGGAGAAACTTGGAAGTAACAAAAGACTGAGTCGACCAAAATAAGAATATTTCGAGTATATATATGCGAAACCATTGGTCACACGGCTGAGTGTGTATATCTATATAATTCGATTAGAGGTTATTATGTTAGCCTCATGACGGGATGGTGCCATCCAAGGAAATACCGGTTCAATACCTAATATTTTTTTTTGGAGGGGGGTTGATTTCTTTAAAATAATATATATATATATATATATATATATATATATATATATATAAACCATGTAGTTTATATTCATATAAAGGAAGAAAAAGAAAATGGAGAAAGGGAATTTTAAATGTTTATACAGCTGTAAGGGATAACGAGTAATTTGTTTTTGATAAACATTTATTAACTTCCCTATCTCCACATATATATATATATATATATATATATATATATAGTTTTAGGGAAAAGAACCAAGGTTCAACTCATCGATGAAAATCCAGTCACATATAGAAAAATTAATAAGTAAAAAGCACAATAAATAAGTATAATATAATACAAAATAAATATCATTTCATCGATGAGTTCATGAACCTTGGTTCTTTTCCCTAAAACTATATATTTATATATATTTAATACTGTGAAACTTAATTTAATTTGAATTTTCATAAATTGATTTTAATTGAGTTTTTACCTGTAATTTTGGATTTTTATCCCTTATATATATATATATATATATATATATATATATATATATATATATATATATATATAGTTATTAATATACATACATATATATATATATATATATATATATATATATATATATATATATATATATATAGTTATTAATATACATATATATATATATATATATATATATATATATATATATATATATATATATATATATAGTTATTAATATACATACATATATATATATATATATATATATATATATATATATATATATATATAGTTATTAATATACATACATATATATATATATATATATATATATATATATATATATATATATATATATATATGACTATATAAATTCAGATAAACAGAAGTGGGAGGAGTGAATGTATTCACATAGAAAATTGTGTATGTAAATAAGTGTATTTGTCAACTTATGTAAACAAACATAGAGAAGCATAAATATTTATATATATTTACCTGGTATCGAAATGAGCCCATTTGTCTCTCAAAAGACCAGAATCCAATGTTACTGACAGGAATCGGTCATTAAGTGTATGAAGGGCATAATCGAGGTCCAATTTAAGGGTAAACGTGTGATAGGGTTTGTAAGACACATGTTGCTCCTGGGAGTGGATCGCAGACGTGAAAAATGCTAAAACAACACCAAAACGAAGGATGTCCGGCATAAAAGACATCTCATTCCAAGACCAGTTCTATCCAAGATAGAACTGTGTTGTGACCTGTAGTATATTATTCTACGTAGTGTGAATAATAAAAGACACCAGCCGTGTCTTGTCGTCCAGTGTCAACTTGGATCTATCTTTAGATGTTTGTTTCTTTTGGAAAACGTCCCAAAACAATCTGAAATAAGAACGGAAGTAGTCACATTTCTCTCTCTCACTCATCTCACATTCGCTGACACAGTTCACTCCCACTCTCACTCTATCTGTTATCCTGTCTAGCCTCTCTCCTACTCTCACTCTTTCTATTGTCTCCCCATCTAACCACCCTCTCCCATTCTCTCTGCCTGCCAGTCGAATCTCCCTCTCCTACTCTCACTCTATCTGTTTTCCTGTCTAGTCTTTCTCCTACTCTCACTCTTTCTATTGTCTCCCCATCTAACCTCCCTCTCCCATTCTCTCTGCCTGCCTGTCAAATCTTCCTCTCCCACTCTCACTCAGTCTCTTTGGTCTGCCTATCTAACCCCTCTCTTTCTACCTGTCTGCCTATCTAATCTCTCTTACGCTCTGTTTAATCTTTCTCTCACTCTCTCTTTCTACCTGTCTGCCTATCTAATCTCTCTTACGCTCTGTTTAATCTTTCTCTCTCTTGCTACCTGTCTGCCTATCTAATCTCTCTCCTCTGTGTATCAGTCCTATAACTCTCTTTCCCTGTTAACTCTTTCTCTCTCGCTAGCCCTCTATCTCTTTCTTTTTATCTGTCTGCCTGTCTAATTTTTCTCCACCTCTTTCTCATTCTCATCTTCGCTCTTTCTATCTCTCCTTTTTCTCTGCTGCAACCCTTCTTTTCTCTTTCAATCTAATCAGCTCTGTTGCTGTCTGTCTCTCTCTTTATCCGTTTGCCTGTCTAATTTTCTCTCTTTCCATTCCTCTGACGCTCTCCCTACTTCTCTCACCCTTTCTTTGTAAATATCTCTATCTGTCTAATCTCTCTCCCCACTCTCTGTGTAATTCTCCCTTTTTCTATCTCTTTTTTTATTCCGTTGCTATCCTGACTTACTTCTTTCTTTCCATCTCTCTTTCTTTCTAACCACCTTCATTTGCTTGTGGAATCTCTCCCTCTCTTTATCCTTTTGTTTTCTTTCCCTGTCTATATCTTCTACTTCATTGTCTTTGTCTATTTAATAAAATCCGTCATTTCTATTAATCTCTTGTCCGTTGATCTAACCAGAGTTCAGTATCTGCTTATCCAATCTCCCTCTCCATTGATCTAACCAATCCTCTATGTCCTGTCCCACTTATGGTTTCTCTCTGCCTTCTCTTTCTAGCTCTGTTTATTCATGTGTCCTTTATTCTCTTTTGTTCTTTTTCTATCTCTCAATTAATCTTTCATCACTCCCGTTCACTGTCTTCATTTTATCTCTGTCAACTCCCTCACTCTGGGAATCTCTATCCCTTCCAAGCCTTTCTCTTTAGTTCCCAGTTTATCATATATACTGCCTCAGTTACATATTTTATGATGACTGTCCACTCGTGACCGAGAAAAAAACATCATTAACCACTAAGAACACTGTGTAAACGGAGACAAAATTAGATTTCACACATGTGGCTCCGCTGTTGACTAATTGTCCCAGTTGTTGATAAACAACATACATTCGCAGATGAAACTCACCCCATTCTCTACACTGGCGGTGCGTTTCTGAGGAACTCTTAAGTTCAGCAAGCAAAATGCATGTTTCTTCAAAAATACTAACTTCACTTTACTCTCTTCCACGGTTGGGGGCGATGACAAGCATTGCTTTCCAAATTAACTCTTTTTCTAGCCTTAGCTGTCATCTCACGTTAAAACAAAATAAGTTAAAGGTGGGAAAACATCGTTCACAATTTTTATTAGACCGTCCAGATTTGGAAAGATTGGCGAAAGTAAAGAATTCGTAAACCCCGTGTTTAGGGTTTTCGTTACGCCGAAAACGGGTGGTGTACGTATTCTTTACCTTCGCCGAAAGATTGATACTGTTAATATTAAGTTTGAACAGAACACCTATATATCGACGACAGCAAGAAAAATATGACTGGAGAAGGAATTCCTGAGGGTTGGTAACAAAAAATTAGGTGGTAAACATTAACAAAACACAGTACTCCAGGAACCTTTAAAAAAAAACCCCAAAATGGCCAAAATGAATGTGAAGACATACTTGGTCTCCATACTAAACAAAATCTTCTCTGAGGAGTGATCAACAAACTGTGAAATGGTGCATCAGGAAACTCATATCTCTTCTTTTTTTATACATACCAAAGACATAGAAAGAATTTGCTTACATTCTTCAAACTTAAAGCACAGCTGAACTTTGTAATATTTAAATGTATTTCAATTCTTCTGATTCAACATTTAATATACTTTATAGTATATTATGGTTGCATGACAAAGAATATTAATACAAAACAATAAAACTTTCAAACAATATAAAATTTGTGTTTGATCATATATTTGAGTATATATATTCTTTCTCACACAAACACACACACATGTATATGGTTCAAAATGATGCCAAACACGAGAGAGAAAGGTGAAGGAACAAACACGGTGTAATTGTTTGATACTCAGGAAAATAGGTGACTTGTGTGTCAAGATCGATAATAAACACAATGATCAAAGTTGCAATATATATTGATAACAGAGGGTAAAGGTAAAAGAAAGAAAATAAAATAAAATAACTTGGAAAAAAAGATCTACAGTTTAATATATATTTATTTGTGTTGTATGTGTGAATAAATATACATTTATATATGTACACATACACACTCGTATATATATGTATATATATATGTTTGTGTGTATCAAACACGTGTATATATATAGAGAGAGATAGATAGATACATCGATACATAGACAGATAGATACATAGATAATATATTAAGTATCCATCATTTTCTCAAATATTAATAATAATCCTGTCCCCACTGGGTACTGGATTCCGGGATTTTCAATCCTAGTTTCTTGTGTATATTTAGTGCAAGGAAGTGGGAACGAGAGTTCAAATTTTTGGTTTTCTCGATTACTTGCTGGTAAGGAGAAACAGCTTTTGTTCCCATGACAACGTGACCTAGTTTAGAGTCTATTTTAGCATCGAGTCGGGCGTGTCGGATCAAATTGACAATCCACTGCTCTGCGGCATCGGGTGTCATGTTCAGCTTCTGCGACAGCATGTTGATGCTGATGCACTCGTGGATTCGACAGAAAATCTCAAAGATGAGGAGACGCGCGTTCTCGATGAACTCGTTGACGAGGTTGCTCAAGAAGAAGTCGTAGCAAAGAACAGATTCACATTCAAGAAGTTTATGCTGGGCTCCATCGAAATCAAAATTGACATAGAGGCATTCAATAAATTCAGTGATGGGGTCTCTGTAGGAGTAACTCTCTTGTTGGATCACTTTGACCAAATCCTTGAGAACCTGTAAATAAAAAATAGAGATTGATTGTTAATTACAAAAACCAGGAAATTACACTTACTGACCCAAAGACAAAAAAAAAAATAAATAAATAAAAACACTTACTGACCAAAGACAAAAAAGAAATTAATTTTGTTACACAGTAGGCGTAAGAGTGGTTGTGTGGTAAGTAGCTTGCTTACCAACCACATGGTTCCGGGTTCAGTCCCACTGCGTGGCATCTTGGGCAAGTGTCTTCTACTATAGCCTCGGGCCGACCAAAGCCTTGTGAGTGGATTTGGTAGACGGAAACTGAAAGAAGCCCGTCGTATATATATATGTATGTGTTTGTGTTTGTCCCCCCCCCCCCAACATCGCTTGACAACTGGTGCTGGTGTGTTTACGTCCCCGTAACTTAGCGGTTCGGCAAAAGAGACCGATAGAATAAGTACTAGGCTTCCAAAGAATAAGTCCTGGGGTCGAGTTGCTCGACTAAAGGCGGTGCTCCAGCATGGCCACAGTCAGACTGAAACAAGTAAAAGAGTAATAAAGGTGTCTGTGGAGTGCTCAGCCACTTGTACGTTAATTTCACGAGCAGGCTGTTCCGTTGATCGGATCAACTGGAACCCTCGACGTCCGTAAGCGACGGAGTACCAACAACAACAACAACAACAACATTTGTATCTGCAGTCACAAATATCTTAAACTAGATATCCACACTTCTCCTTTAAAACAAAATCTCAATTTTTTCAGAAAGTAATGAGGAAACAAAGTCAAGGAACGGGGGCGGGGCGACACACGCATCTGTCATTATATCGAATCAGTTTCACTTTCAGCAGAAAGAAGAAAAAAGTGTTAGAAGGGACATAACTCGTGTAGTTACTGCTTTCCAAACCTTGTCAGGAGGCGGTGATCCATCAAGCGGAGCACTTGCTTTCTGCCTCTGTTGGTGATATTGATCGGAGCTGCTACAGTTGCAGTGACAGAATTACTGCCATGTGCACCTGACAGTGCGGAGATAGCTAAAAGTCAGGTCAGTCACAATCTGTAGTGCACGACAGACAAATTGACTACACAAGCTGCTCCACATCCGCCCCTCCCGCAAACTACATCACAACCAGAACGAATCGAAACATATGCTGTTTAAACCCAGGTCGATCCCCGTGGAAGAGGCTTTCCTCAACTTTATACATCGTGTAATTATTGTTGGGTTGTCAGATAAATTCGTTCGTTTTTCTTCTAAATCCTTTCCAATGTTATACTCTTTTTTACTTGTTTCAGTCATTTGACTGCGACCACGCTGGAGCACCACCTTTAGTCGAGCAAATCGACCCCAGGACTTATTCTTTGGATGCCTAGTACTTATTCTATCGGTCTCTTTTTTGCCGAACCGCTAAGTTACGGGGACGTAAATACGCCAGCATCGGTTGTCAAGCGATGTTGGGGGAACAAACACAGACATACATATATATATACATATATACGACAGGCTTCTTTTAGTTTCCGTCTACCAAATCCACTCACAAGGCTTTGGTCGGCCCAAGGCTATAGTAGAAGACACTTGCCCAAGGTGCCACGCAGTGGGACTGAACCCAGAACCATGTGGTTGGCAAGCAAGCTACTTACCACACAGCCACTCCGGCGCCTATATGTGAATTAACACGAAAAATATTTTCATATTAGTATTTTTTTTGTTTTGTTGTATGCTTCCTCTACAACATTTTTTATAGTTTTTTTTTTCAAAATATAATAAATTTTAAACATCTTATGACGATAAAGAGCCAATCTTTTACTTGTTTCAAGGGTTTGGTCGAACAAAGCGACCTTAGTACTTATTTTAAAGCCTGATACGTATTCTATCGGCCCCTTTTTGTTGAAACGCTATGTTACTGGGACGCAACCAAACCCACATTGGTTATCGAGCGGTTAACGGGACAAAGAAAGATACACACACACACACACACACGACGGGCTTCTTTCAGTTTCCGTCTACCAAATTCACGCACAAGGCTTTGGTCATCTCGGGGTTATAGTGTACGACACATGCCCAAGGTGCAACACAGCGGGACTGAACCCAAATAGACAAACAATGCAGACTTAAATATCAAAAGGATTTAACTGCAGGGTAAATTTGGCTGCTCTTTTTAGCATGTCAAATGACCATATAGAAGAGGTTCCTTCGTAGAATCTCAGTTGGAATTGGAAAAATGGCCGTAAAGAATCGAAATCAGCTGATTTTTGCTATGAGCTATCTGAGTGCGGCGGAGGTAAAGAATACGCACACAACAGTTTTCGGCGTAACAAAAACCCGAACCCTTCTTTGAAGTACTCCCAGAGTATTTCAAATTTGTTTCTCTCAGTAAAGTAGCAGTTTAGACCCAGGTCAGCCCTGATTGAGGGGTGGAGGGAGTGTGTGTGTGTGTGTGTGTGAGCTATAATCAGAGGCATTCCAGCCGTGGCTATCCCATCTTTTAATTTTTAAAAAATGTCAATGTTTTCTTTCCTTAGTTTAGGGAATTTGTTTGCTATTTCTAGCAGCTCCAGCGATCTCGTGATGACTCTCTAAGTCTAAGTAACATCGTCGACTTTATCTTGTATCCGAGAATTTAGTTTCTTTGCTGAACGCTTCCTTTAGGAAGAGTCGATGGCATTGAGTGCACGGTAATATTGGAGAACGAGGTTGATTTTATCGAGCTTTTCTTTCCTGTCGTCTGCTACTTCCTTTTCTCTTCTGGTAGCTTCGAAAATGGTTTCGATGGTGACGGAACGTCACTTGGTACGGTCTCGGGCATATGTTTCAAACGATTCAGGTTAAAGTTCAGTAGCTTTGAGTGTTGTTTTGAGTTGATACTTGTATCTTCGAAAAGGGCAAACCCATGGTCTTTCTCTTGAAGTGAGCCCGCTGACGTAGGAACCTCGACTCTTCTATTCTTGCTACATGTCTTAATCATCGAAGACGATGTTTCATGATCAGCGATTCGATGCTTTGACTGTTGGCGCTTTCCAGGACTTTTTTGGCAAGTCGATTACATCGATCCCACTAGTTAACTGGTATCTTTATTTTATCGACTCCGAGAAGATGAAAAGTTGACCTCCGTGGGATTTGAGCTCAGAACGTAAAGACCTAGAAGAAATGCCTCTACGCATTTTGTCCGACGCGCTAATGGTTTCCCTGGCTTACTACCTTTATTAACGAGAAAATAAAATCAAGTCTGCTTCCAAAAGGTAATATTCTTTGCCAGTGTGTCGAACAACTTTAATAAGGGAACTTATCTGGTCCCTTTTCTTAATTTTTCATCAACCTATAAAAAAAACTATTGGTTAAGATCCGTACTAGTCCTGACCAAAGAAATCTACGATTGAAGACTTTCCAGCACTGGTGATCCGATTTTTTCTCTAGACATTGTATCTTAAAACATTAACCAAATATGTCTTTCTATCATTTCAGTTCCGAGTTCAGAGGTTTCACTTTCTGGATCATAAAACGAAAGATCGATTTTTTTTTTTTTTTTTGCTTAAAAAATAATACCGTGTAACTTGAGGTAGATCTTTAACTATTATTTCCAACAGGTGAAAATGACTAAATAAATAAAGACTCCATCGTTTGCAAGGTTATATGGTAACGAGCATATTTCTTGACTTCACAACTTGACTGTGTACAATAAAATATAGATCACAAGTCACCACATGTATGAGAAAATCTCTCAACAAAGGCAGCAAAATTTATCCCCAATTTTCCCCTACCGTCTTAAAAATTATTGGATATATATACTGATAACTCGATCCAGAATATATTTATCAGGTAAAAAAAATAATTGGATTTATATGAAAGGTGGAAATATCCAGAGACAGCACAAATCCGTCAAAGAAAGATGTGCATTGAAGAATAGGGAATACCTACACACAGAACACCCCCTCCCCCACACACATCGACTTTGTTTCCTCATAATTTTCAGAAAAATAGATATTTTTGAATGAAATTTTTACCAAATACGTTTCAAATGGTGTAAATTACGATTATATCGGAATTTAATGGTAAAAAGAAAATAGTTGATGGTCGCACACGTATACATACTGACAAACACATTTTTATTTTCTAAATTTCACAAGTATTTTGTGTGTGTATGATCTCGAAAGGTAAAAGACTTTCTCACCTTCCCGAGCGTCAAACTAATACACCTGCTTGTTGTTTATACACCTGTCTTCGGGTTTTGTTTTCTGTAAATTTCAACTATTATATATATATATATATATATATATATATATATATATATACAATGTTTTCAGTATGTATGTGTGTTCGTCCACTAATTAAAAATATATATATATGAATTAATTTCCGATATAATGCTAATCTACACCTTCTGAGAGGTATTTCTAGAAAATTTCATTAAAAAGTATCCCAATTTTTCTAAAAGTTATGAGGAAACAAAGTCAAGTGGGAGGGGCACACTTTTGTAGCTATGTCACAGTGGGAACATCCAGAGACAGTAGGAATCTGTGGAGAGATAGCTCTGCAAAGAAGAATGATGCCTTAAATATCGCAAAATCATAAGTGTCATAGACATCATAGGAAAAAGTTACCTCACCAAGGTATGATATCTAATTAATAAGCTGAAACTGTTATTACTCATTAGTGTATATGTAAATGTGTGTTTAGATGTAGACTTATTTAGTTACCGCGATTTCTTTTGGTCAGATACACAAGAGATCCATTTGGGTGCCTGAAGACGAGGGGGAAAAATCGAATGGAATCTGGTATTGTGCGGCTAATATATTTTAACGATCGTGCACTTAACGACACCAATTTAAACATCACAAGACATTGAAAAACCATCTCACCATTCCCAGTCGTTGCATAATCAATCAGTTCAACCCCTTTAATTGATAATTAAGCAAATTTACGATCAGACAATTCAACTACGTCCATGCCATTTAATTTTTCACTCGTAGTGTCTCTAGAACTACGTTATCCATTGTATCCATCATTATTTGATATGATAGGAGGCAATTTGAACGAGATTTGGCTGCTATTTCTAGAAAATTTCTAACGACTACAGAGGCGCCTTAAATTGCTCGTAGCATCACTTACCGTATTTTTAGTGAGATGAATACATTTCCTAGAATGTAGCATATTCAATCTATTTCTAATGTAATTAGAATGTTTCCCCCTTCTAAGCTGTTATCCAATGTATCCCCTCTCATTTAAGATCGCAGCAGGGAGTTGAGGAAGATGTGACTGTTATTTCTAGCAAGTCTACCGACTGCAGATGTGCTTTGAATGGCTCGTGTCACTTCCCGTATTTTTAGTGAGATGAACACATTTCCTAGAATGTAACATATTCAATCTACTTCTACTTCAACTAAAACGTCTTTTCATGAGTAAGTCATATATAATATGATATAAATTAATTAGAGCGACCATAGCTTCGTTAAAATGAAATAAAAAAAGAATTAAGCGTGACAACTCACCGATCTTCGGCGACTCTTGTTGATAATAACAGCTGTGGTTAGGTATCGAAGAATGTGAGGACATACAGTTTGTACCGTATTGAGATAAGGTGGTTGATAAAGAAGTAGATCTATGACGAGGTCCAGACCATCTCGATGCTTGAAGAAGACAAACAAGGACCAGTGAACGAACCAGGTTCTCTGCTGTAAGGTCTGCAAGGCTGGCCAGAAAGAGGCGTTGTTGTCGATATATTCTCTCAACCTGTTTAATTCTTCGAGAGCCGTGTCGAAGTTTTCGAGAAGAATTTCAGAAGCCAGGATACCCCACAGTGAATTGAGGTAGAGCTTGTCATTAGTTGGCAGTAGGGTACTGACAAAGTAGAGATATTGGCTAGTGAATTCATAGTTGCCACATTCGAACTGGTATTTGGCATAATTGTACATGTCTTCTGTAATATTTTCGCTGATGCCGTGACGAGTGACAAGGTACTCATATAAATGACTACCATCTCGCACAGTTTCAATTTGGTTTATAACCTCAGGGAGATTCATCAATTTTGAAATGTTCTCAACACGAGATTCCAATATTTCAAGATGTTCCAATACGTTTTCTCTTTCTTCTTGAAAACTTTTGGTTAGATCTTGCGAAGGATACATCTTGTCATGTAGATTTTTGGCGTAATCTACCATCTTAGTCTTCTTAATTAGCTCCAGTTTCCCACGCAGTATTTGTTTTTCATCGAATATCTTCTGGGAATGTACAAATTCCAAGAGTTTCAGCATTAAATGCGGATCTAAATACTGTGAAAACCGGCTGAGCAGATCGAAGTTCGACATGTTTGCTCTACCTCGCTAATGGAAAGGAATTATAGCCGGGGTAGTTTACAAAACCCGGAATCACGCACAGACTCCGGTGAAGCAACAGACCACTAACAATTATATATGTATTTCCTTTCCTGAACGAGAAAAAATTTTTTAAAGCTTTATCAAAACCTCATAGATATAAAATAAATCACAAATATAACAAGGAATATATATAAAAATATTTTTTCATACATAGGGATAGATTTTAGCTCGATACAAATGAAAACAATTAAAACGGAAAACGAAACAACTAGTAGGTTCTCCTTAATTACATGGCTAATGTCATATGGGGGATGATAGTCACGTGTCTCTACCACCGGTAAGCATGGTCTTTCGACTCAATCTTCGTATTAAATAAATATTCCTTTAATAAACCCGACTGTTAATTAACGTAATTTTAACGATGTCAAGAATCATTAAATGAGTCGTTGCTTAGCTCCAAGTCAACTCAGAATAAGCACATCTGTGATCGAAGACACTCCAGTCGTGCCCATCCCATCTTATTTTTTTACTTCGGCATAATACATTACGAATTACATACATACATATAAATTGTGTCCCTTTTTTTAATGCGAATTTACAAATTTAGGTTATCTACCGCGGTGCTATCCTAGTTCGCGACTGCTTTTATAAGCAGCTGATGTACTGATTTCCCCATTCAGTGGAGAAGGAAGCCGGGTATGTTTTCTCTGGTGTCAACGAACTGTGAAACGGTCCGCCAAGAGCCCCCTCCCTCATTTTACTGTATCATAGTAATATAGAAAAAACGTGTACCGAAAGATGACCAAAACGTGTTTGTATTTCTATTTAATCAACAGCGAAGCTTTTTATAATAGTTTCATTTATTTTGTTTCTTCTGATTTACGCTGTTGTACATAATTCGTATGTTCTTTCTTTTTAAGACGCGAGAATGTAAGTAGAGGGTAATTCGGCTGCTATTTCTAGCACACCAAGCGACCATGTAGGTTCGCCTACGCCATAGTGAAAGTGGAGTAATGGATTGGCAACGCGAGAATGTAAGTAGAGGGTAATTTGGCTGCTATTTCTAGCACATCAAGCGACCATGTAGGTTTCGCCTACGCCATAGTGGAGTAATCGATTGGCGACGCGAGAATGTAAGTAGCGGGTAATTTGGCTGCTATTTCTAGCACACCAAGCGACCATGTAGGTTTCACCTACGCCGTAGTGGAAGTGGAGAGTAATCGATTGGCGGATCATCTGTGCTGCAACTCTGCTTCGATTTTCAGAAAAAAAGAAAAAAAAAACACATACCCTCTCTCTCTCTCTCCCACACAAACTTGTACTTCTGACCCCCTCTCTTTATATTGCTCTCTCATACAGGAAGAATTTCCAATATTTTAAGGGAAAATCGAAACAAGAGTTTTAGATATTTATGAATGAGATTTCAAATGTGCATATGTTCTTATATATTCATTCCTTGTCATGAACCAAAAAAAAAAAAAAAAATACAACCTTTTGCCACCATTTTTTAAGATAAAACTGGCTGTGTGGTTAAGAAACTTGCTGCCTAACTATGTGGCCTTGTATTCAGTCCCACGGCATGGCACCTTGAGCAAGTGGCTTCTGCTATAAGCACAGGGCTGACCAAAGCATTGTGAGTAGATTTGGTAGACAGAGATGCAAAAATGCCCATCTGATATATGTATGCGTGTGTGATTATGTTTGCATATTTGTGTATGCTCTTGTTTTGACACCATGTGATGGTTATAAAAGTCTTTCATGAAAACGTTTTTGGTCACGAGAAAAAAAATTACCTTGCTTGGGAACAGATGAGGGTAGGCAACAGGAAAGGTATCCAACTGTAGAAAATACATCTCAGCAAATTCTAACCCATACAAGGAAAAATGGATGTTAAATGATGAAGTTGATAATGATGGAATCAGAATTGATAAAAAATGTATCAACCCTCACTTGAATTAAATCTAAAATGTAATATAATATAGGCGCAGGAGTGGCTGTGTGGTAAGTAGCTTGCTTACCAACCACATGGTTCCAGGTTCATTCCCACTGCGTGGCATCTTGGGCAAGTGTATTCTACTATAGCCTCGGGCCGACCAAAGCCTTGTGAGTGGATTTGGTAGACGGAAACTGAAAGAAGCCTGTCTTATATATATATATGTATGTGTGTGTATCTGTGGTGCTGGTGCCATGGAAACAAGCACCCGGTACACTCTGTAAAATGGTTGGCATTAAGAAGGGCATCCAGCTGTTGAAACCATGCTAAAACATACAATAGAATTTGATACAGCTCACCAGATCTTGTCAAACTATAGAACCTATGTCAGTATGGTAAATGGGCATTAAATGATGGTGACGATGATGGTTGTGGTAGCAAAGATGATTGTGTAAGCATAAACTTTCCTTTCATATATTTCATATTACACTCACTCGATTTGTGCTCCGACGCTGCTGTAAACTCACAGGAAAAAGGGGGTTTTGCATCTGATTGTATATATTTTATTTAATGCTTAACATCCAGATTATTCTTCCAAATATAATATTTTTTTTATTCATGTTGTTTTGAATGAATCAAGCATTACTTTGTAGCTCTGAAATTTTTGACGATATGATCGTATATTTTTAGAATGCCATTCAAGGGTAGATATGACAGTCTGGATCTGGCTGGTTTCAACATAAAGCAGGTAGAATATCTGGACCAGATAGGGTCAGCTTAACCCCTTAGCATTCAGACTATTTTGAATTAATCACGCATTATCTCACAGCTTTGAGATTTTAATGAAGTGATTGCAGGGTTGGTGTGTGAGGCTGGATCTGGCCAGTTTAAATGCTGGATATGGCCGGTCTAAATGCTAAAGGAGTAAAAAGATTATTAAGCCGCTTTAGCTCAGGGTTCCCCAACCAGGGGTACTCACACCCCTTGACTGTGCAAGATAGTATTCCAGGGGGTGTGAGAACACATAAAAAGTTTTTAGGGATGCAAGGCATTACAAAGGTTGCTTTCGGTATTCAGTCTTTTAGTTTTAATTTTGATGTTCTTTAGATTTTCGAAAAGGTAAACAAAATGTGTTCCATGTTCCTGATTTTCTTTTATAAGAGATTTATATTATTTACATTATTTACATTTGACGGATATTCGTCCTCATCTTGTTTGTTGTTAACACGTTTCAGCTGATATACCCTCCAGCCTTCGTCAGGTGTTTTGGGGAAGGATAGAAAAATAATAGATTTATAAGCCTTAAAATTCACCCCATAATTGCCCACGAGCATATGGCGTAGTGGTTAAGAGCACGGGCTACTAATCCCAAGGTTCCGAGTTCGATTCACGGCAGCGACCTGATTAATAATAGTAATAATAATAATAATAGTAACATCGATAGGAATGAGAACCCAGGTTCGAAATTTCCCCAAGACTCCTGATGAAGGCTGGAGGGTATATCAGCCGAAACGTGTTAACAACAAACAAGATGAGGACGAATATCCGTCAAATGTAAATAATGTAAATAATTCCTCATCTCTTAAATATAGAACTGAAGAGATTTATAGTTTATTATTTTTTATACCATTTTACTTGAGAGCCTCTTCATAAAAACAGCTTTATATATATAATTTTCAAATATGAAATAGAAAGCAGTGCTAGTGTAATAACCATTATAAACCACATGTACTTAATACAAATGCTTTGTGTTTGCTGGTAGGCCCTGAAATGGGCGTAGTTACAAAGCGAGCTTCTTAATCAAACAGCCATGCTAGCACCTAAGTCCCCTTTTATAAATTTCTGTTGGCATAGTTGCATCATTAAGAAGCTGGCTTTGGAATTACATGATTTGGGGTTCAATTTCACTGCATGGAATCTTGAGTGAAAACTGAGGACAGTTGCTTCAAGAACTGCCAATCTCTAATTGTAATGGGAACATGTGGAAGGGGTAAACCTAGGAAAATGTGGGATGAAGTGGTAGGAAAGGATCTACAAATGTTAGGACACACAGAAGGGATAAACAGGGAACTGTGACTCCTGGAGGTTTGCCGTGCTTGAAAAGACACATCAAAAGCCTATTAAAATCATGGTTGCCCTTGCATACAGGCTTGTTCTTTGCAACCCTCTCCAGCTGAGCATCCCTAATCTTGCAGGCTCGTTGGTGCTGGTGCCATGTAAAAAGCACCCATGCTGGTCACCCAGTACACTCTGCAAAGCGGTTAGCGTTAGGAAGGGCATAGAAACCATGCCAAAACACACATGGGGCCTGAACAGCCCTTCAGCTCCTGTCGAACCATGCCAGCCTAGGGACGTTAAATGATGATGATTAATGAGTCTGAGTTTGCAGTTGTCTGAAGGCGTATCGGTGAAATTTGATATATGGTAACTATCGAAAACCCCTCAAAGGGACCAGTCCTGTTTTTGAGAGGTGGAATTTGTTGTGATGCCCTGTTTAAACCACCACCTGGTTCTTGGATGCCATTAGCAGGGTCCACTTTATTGTGAGTATAGGTCTCTAGTTTGAGAATAAGTCTCAGACAGTCTGAAAAGGGGTTATACTTACCTGAGCCCTTTTCTCCCTATGGACCATAAGCCAATAACAACTTTTCTAATTTTGTCCTTTTGGATCCCCTCTGTTCAGCTCTACTTCAGTATCCCTCCTCTAGCTGTTTTTAGGGTGTCCTCTCCTCTGCCTCCCTTGTTAGTTCCGGGTAATGTTTTCATGAAGGAAAGCACATGGCTCAGTAGTTACAGTATCAGGCTCACAATCATGAGGTTGTGAGTTCAATTCCCGGATCAGACTGTGCAAGATGCTTTATTTCACATTGCTTATGGTGGTGGTGGTGGTGGGTTGTCTGACTCTTATATTGTTGGATTCTTGTAAGAATTAATTTTGTTGCTTACTTTTCATTTTTTTCTTGATATGTATTTTAATTATTTTTTTTATTTTGTATAGATAAGAGGTAGTAGTTCAATTCTTAGACTGGGCTGAGTGTTGTGTTCTTGAGCAAGACACTTTATTTCACGTTGCTCCAGTTCACTCAGCTGTAGAAATGAGTTGTGACTTCACTGGTGCCAAGCTGTATCGGCCCCTTTGCCTTTCCCTTGGATAACATCGGTCGCGTGGAGAGGGGAGGCAAGTGTATACATGGGCGACTGCTGATCTTCCATAAACAACCTTGCCCAGACTTTCTAGGTGCAATCTCATGGTCATTCAGGACAAAAGGCGGCCTTTACCCTTTCCTAGGTCTTGTTGGTTTTTGAATTGTAACTGATGCCTCTGTATGCATTTTTTTCTAGGTAGGCATGTTGGCCCCATGTAAACCTATTTTTACTTTTGAGAACAAGTGATCCATATTAGTCTGACCCCTACCTCTTTGATCTATCAAACATGGGACAGACAAAATTCTGCTAAGCAATTCACCTAACATGCTAATGACTCTGTCATCTCTCCATCTTGGGGAATATTAACTTAGTTGCAGACAAGTGAGGGTTTGTGACAGGAAGGGCATCTAACAATTGAAAATCTGCCTCAACAAATCTTGTCTGGCCCAAGCTGGCATGGAAAAGTGGACATTAAAAATGATGATTGTTGTATTGGTGCTGTTGACATTACTGCTTTGAAGGATGTATTTGCTCATGGTAATTGTTTATTAAGTGAAAGTGACATCCAGTGTGTCTAGATTCCATGGAAAGGACCAAGGTGGATGACCAGATGACAGGTGTTAACACTGCTGAGTAAGGGTAGCTTTAATTCAAGGGCAGACAGAAGAGAAACAATGATGGGGTGGTTATGTTCATGCCTATAGAACTCCTGTCCATCACTCACTACATTTCACCTCCAACCATCAGGTACTCTCCCCTCACATTCTTATAACTGACCCCTGCCTCATCTCCTGATCTCCTGCCTGCATCATCTCTTGCTTCCTGAAGGTTTTGCTTTGGTACTACATCACCACTAGCTTATCTTTTTCCCCTTATACTCTCACAAACCCAGGGTAGCCATGTATCTTCAGCTTGTCCTTGATATAAAATTCACCTTTCAACCCCCTCAAATACACCACCACAATTTAGTTTCCTTTTCCCTTTCTTGTCTTCCATGTTACTTAGCAAATCCCACCAGTGTTGGTGCCACACACACAACAAAAAAAAGCATGCAGTATACACAGCAAAAATGGTTGGTGTGAGGAAGAGCATCCAGCTGTAGAAAAGTAACCATGCTGAAGCGGACTTGGGGCAAGCATGATGCAGCCCTGTAGCTCACCAGACCCTATCGTATTGCCCCTACCAACCCATGCCAGCATGGAAAACAGGCACAAAATGACGATGAACCTTAGCATTAACATTATAAGAATAAACTAGCTACTGTTAAAAATCAAAATGTGATTGTATACTCAATTTCCTTTGTTTGAAATTGAAGTAAAAACACTGAAATTAAAAATAAATTCAAAAGCCCAATGTATTTATTTATTTATTGTTTATATATATATATATATATATATATATATGTTCATAAATTTACTGTACATTTGTAAATTTTTATATTAATCCTGTCCCCACTGAGTGCCAGATTCAGGGAATTTCAATCCTAGTTTCTTATGGATATTTAGTGCAAGGAAGTGGGAACGAGAGTGCAAGTCTTTGGTTTTCTGGATTACTTGCTGGTAAGGGGAAATGGCTTTTGTTCCCATGACAACGTGACCTAGTTTAGAGTCTATTTTAGCATCGAGTCGGGCGTGTCGGATCAAATTGACAATCCACTGCTCTGCGGCATCGGGTGTCATGTTCAGCTTCTGCGACAGCATGTTGATGCTGATGCACTCGTGGATTCGACAGAAAATCTCAAAGATGAGGAGACGCGCGTTCTCGATGAACTCGTTGACGAGGTTGCTCAAGAAGAAATCGTAACAGAAGACGGCTTCGCATTCCCGTAGTTTTTGCTGGGCACCATCGAAATCAAAGTTGACGTAGAGGCATTCAACAAACTCAGTGATGGGGTCTCTGTAAGAATAGCTCTCCTGTTGAATGACCTTCACCAAATCCTTGAGAACCTGAAAATACAGAAAGAAAGGGAAAAAAAAAAAAAAAACATATTGTTTAAAAATTTACAATGCTTTTTACAGATGATTTGCTGGTCGGGAAATTGAACTGGTTATCAGAATATTTTCAATGAAGGCATAAGAGATTTCGAAACTACATTTGTAAATCTATCTCAACTCAGAGTAGCTAATTTTTTATATTTATTATTTACATATGCTAGAAATAGCAGTCATCTCTCCATCATTTTGAAAGGCATCTGCTTGCAAGTTACTTGGGGAGCCTCACTAGTGCTAGTGTCACAAAAATGCACCCAGTACACTTTGTAAAGTGCTTAGCATCAGGAAGGACTTCCAGCCATTGGAATTATGCCAAAGCGAAAATTGGAGCTCAATACAGTCCTTTGACTTGTCAGATCTGTCAAACTGTCCAAATAATCCTTTCTATTATAGGCACAAAGCCTGAAATTTGAGGGAGGGGGATAAGCGATCACATAAACCCCAGTATTTTACTGGTATTTAATTTATCAACCCCGAAAGGATGAAAGGCAGAGTCGACCTTGGCGGAATTTGAACTCATAATGTTGCGACAGGCGAAATACCGCTAAGCATTTCGTCCAGTGTGTTAGCAATTCTGCCAGCTCACTGCCTTAATAATAATAATAATAATAATAATATACTACTATAGGCACAAGGCATGGAATTTCAGGGGAGGGTGTGAGTCATTTATATTGACCCAATGTTCAACTGGTACTGATTTTATCAACCCCGAAGGGATGGAAGGTAGAGTGGACCTCAGCAGAATTTGAACTCAGAGTGCCAAGACGGACGAAATACTGCTAAGTATTTTGCCCAGCGTGCTAACGATTCTGCCAGCTCACTGCCCTAATAATAATCCTTTCGACAACAGGCATAAGTCCTGAAATTTAGGTGGGGGGGGGGGAGGTAATCGATAACATCGACCCACGAAAGGATGAAAAGCTATGTCGACCTTGGCGGAATTTGAACTCACAGCGATGCGACAGGCGAAATACCGCTAAGCATTTTGCTCGGGGCGCTTACGGTTCTGCCAGCTCACCGCTTTAATAAATAATAATAATAATAATCCTTTCTACTTAAAGCCTGAAATTTGGTGGGAGGGGACTAGTCGGTTATATCGACCCCCAATATTTCACTGGTACTTAATTTATCGACCCCGAAAGGATGAAAGGCAAAGTCGACCTCGGCGGAATTTGAACTCAGAACGTAGATAGAGACGAAATGCCGCTAAGCATTTTGCTCGCCATGCTAATAATTCCACCAGTTCGCCGCCTTAAATAATAACAAGGATTTTAAAGTTTGATACAAGGACAGCAACTTTAGGGAAATGGCGAAGTCGATTACGTCAACCCCAATGCACAACTGGTACTTATTTCATCGACCCCCAAGAGGATAAAAAAAAAGCAAAGTCGACCCTGGTGGCATTTGAATAAGATCCAATTTAAAAAAAAAGGGGGTGGGGTGTCAAAATCCCCCTCATAGAATCCAGGTGAGAACAACCAAGGGCAACAGGAGCCACTGACAGATTCCTTTAGTGAATTTATTTTGTTGCGTTTCCTTCAATGCAAACCCAGTTGAAATAGAAGAACGGTCTGAAATAGACATGAGCAACCCCTTTTTCAAGAAGCGGGCCGCATGAGACAGGGATCATCATTAGGTGAGCCACACTATAAAAAAAAAAAAGAGAAATTTTAAAGTAATTTTTTTTGTTTGGTATGCCATATTGAGAGAATCCCAGGGTCTAAACTAGAATTGACGAGATTTGAAACTTATGGGAAGGGTGAAAGAAAAAACATGGCAACGAGGACGAATTTGTGCTTCAGGCAGGCCTAACAGAGCACTTCGTATTCTTAGACCGAATATGGTTCGTCGATTCATTTATAGTATTCTCTGAACCATTTACAGTGTTTCGTAATTGTTTGTAAACAAAATAAATGCCTATACAATAAATATCGGCAATCCTAGCTTTTAGCGTACCATTTTAATTCTTAGCATAAGGTAAAATAGGTCGAAATATTGACACACGTGCATAGGTGAGATAGTTAAGAGAGAGACAGATTGTGTATTGATGGAGTATACGTACTTTAGTTAATTAATAGGAGTTAGTATCAGACACATGTTAGTTTATAATAGTATATATAAATAATATAATCAACTCACCGATCTCCGGCGACTCTTGTTGATAATAACAGCTGTGGTCAGGTATCGAAGGATGTGAGGACAAACAGTTTGGATTGTATTCAGGTATGGAGGTTGATAAAGAAATAAATCTACGAGTAGATCAAGGCCATCCAAATTGTTAAAAAACACAAACAAGGACCAGTGAACGAACCAGGTTCTTTGCTGTAAGGTCTGCAAGGCGGGCCAAAAAGCTGCATTGGTGTCGATATATTCCCTCAGCCTGTTTAGTTCCTCCAGAGCGGCATCGAAGTTTTGCAGAAGTATTTCTGATGCCAGGATACCCCATAATGTGTTGAGGTAGAATTTGTCGTTGGTTGGTAGAAGAATACGAACGAAATAGAGATATTGGCTGGTGAATTCGTAGTTGCCACATTCGAACTGGAACTTGGCGTAGTTGTACATATCTTCTGTAATATTCTTACTGATATCATGACGAGTGGTGAGATATTCATACAACTGGCTTCCATCTCTGAAGTTACTGATGGTTTTCATTACTTCAGGATCATTCATGACTTCGGCGATTTTCTCAACCCGTTCCTTGAGTTTTTTGTCTTCGGCCAAGACACGGTTTAAGTTCTCGTGGTAACTTTTGGGGATGTCTTGCAACGGATACAGATCGTGATGAAGGGTTATGGCATAACGGGCCATTTTAGTTTTGCTGATAATCTCTAGTTTCCCTCGAATTAATTCTTTATTATCGTACACGTTGTTGTCGGACAGGAATTCCATGAATGGTAAAATGAGATGCCGGTCGAAATACTGTGACAAACGGTTAGTTAAATCAAATACTGCCATGGTGCTGTTGTTGTTGTTGTTGTTATGATTATTATTGTTATTATTAAGTGCTTTGTTTGTTTGATCAAATAAGGATGAAGAAAACTACAATCACATTGGAGAGGAAGAACAAAAGATTTCAAACTACTGGTCTCACAGAATCCTCAAGCTTTTTAAATATTCCGTCTTTTTTTTCTTTAAAAATATTCGTCTTTAACAAAATAACTTCCGAGCCAAATGGTTTCCTGGCTAAATAAGTAAATCCTGGAGATATTTCAAGATGAAACTCGTTAAACTTTTCCAAGACGTGACACGATGACATGAGAAGTCAAGCGCTTGTTGTAAGCTTATACAAAAACCGAAACGGTTACCAACACCGCTTAGTCATGTCTCACGAAGATATAAAAACAATTACAATATAATATTTATTGACGACATTTATTCTAAATAAACATAACTATTTAAATTTCGAATAAAGAAAATAAAATCTATTATACAGTTTTAAATTATATATATTAGACGTTATATTGATTTCGTTTCGTTTTTGCAAACACTGAATAAAGTTTATACTTTATACGTGCTGGGTTACATGTAAAACGCAAACATGCGCTTCCTGAAACTTACATATAATAGTACATTTTTTTTCCGTATCCTTAATTTTTATTTATTCTAATTGCAGTGGAATCAAGTATATTAAATAAAAACATTTAAAGATTAAATAAAAATAGATTCTTATTTTCTATTTATTGAAGTTTATATTGCATTATATCCGTTCCTTCTCTTCCTTCATGGTATATACGAAATTTCTTCGTGAACCGTGAATAAGACGGACAAATTATGGTTGTTTATCGAAATAAACACATAAATATAAAGACTTCCAGGAAAAATACAGTAAATTTAATAATAACGTATTTCATTTGGAAACAATTTAATAAAAAAACTATCAAACAATTTCGATGTTGTCTATTTTAATATCTGCACTTACGACATACAGCGAAGTTGATTAGTCGATGTTAAACTATTTTTATCGGTTTTTTTTTTTTTTTGTTTAACTCTATTTTGGAAATAAAAAATAACTAATATTTTATTCATAATAATATAGTAAATAAATATTTTGTTTAATCAATTGCTAATGTATTTTTGAAATATTGAAGCATTATATTATTATTTTTAACTGTGCATTCTAATGCCGCTTATGGCGGGAGAAGCAACAGAAAAGTTGCCAGTCCTTGTTGCTTTCGTCTCGGTTACTTCCGGTCGCATTTCCCTTTAAAGAAGTTAACACTTTTGGCGCCATTTTTTAAAAAATATGCATATATATTTATATGTATATCTATAAATATCTATCTATCTATATAATACATACATACACACATATTCTTTTACCTGTTTCAGTCATTTGACTGCGGCCATGCTGAAGCACCGCCTTTAGTCGAACAAATCGACCCAAGGACTTATTATTTGTAAGCCTAGTACTTATTCTATTGGTTTCTTTTTGCCGAACCGCTAGTTCACAGGGACGTAAATACACCAACATCGGTTGTCAAGCGATGGTGGGAGGACAAATAGACACTAATGCATACATACATCTCTCTCTCTCTCTTTATATATATATATATTTCAGTTTCCATATACCAAATCCACTCACAAGGCTTTGATAGGTCTAAGGCTATGATAAATGACACTTGCCCAAGGTCTCACGTGGTGAGACTGAACCCAGAACCATGTGGTTGGGAAGCAAGCTTCTTTATTTCATCAGATTAGCCATAAAGGGTTTACATTGATAGAAGCATTTGCGGGCTGGACAAAACAGAAATGAGATGAATGATAAATAAAATATATGATATTGATGAGCGAAGGCAAACGACACCTGCCGATCACATGGTTCCGGGTTCAGTCCCACTGCGTGGCACCTTGGGCAAGTGTCTTCTACTATAGCCTCGGGCCGACCAAAGCCTTGTGAGTGGATTTGGTAGACGGAAACTGAAAGAAGCCGGTCGTATATATGTATATGTATATATATATATATATATGTATGTGTGTGTGTGTATATGTTTGTGTGTCTGAGTTTGTCCCCACCAACATCGCTTGACAACCGATGCTGGTGTGTTTAGGTCCCCGTAACTTAGCGGTTCGGCAAAAAGAGACCGATAGAATAAGTACTAGGCTTACAAAAGAATAAGTCCTGGGGTCGATTTGATTCGACTAAAGGCGGTGCTCCAGCATGGCCACAGTCAAATGACTGAAATAAATTTAAAAAAAAACATTTTTCATCAGTTTCAATAGCGCCAAAATCACATTTCCAATCATAGCTAGAGTTGCCTCCCTTGGAGGCTTGCGGTAAATTTGAAAAAGATTTTTCAAAAAATGGCTAACGTTGAATGTTATTTTGATACAATGACAGCAGACCCAGCATCAGCGAAACAACCTGATTCTGTAAAGGACTCTGATGACCCTACGAAGACCCTTAAAGATTGTCGCAATCAAATGAATACATGTAAAAGCGACGATTATCCTCCTAAGGTTGCGTATATCTTCAATGATTCTCTGCTACAATGGTCAAACTTCGGTTTAAAAGTTCGACAAAGAGTAAGTTGCTCAAGGATTTATTTCACTTCCTTTTTTTTTCCTGTTATTTAATATTGAATGGAGACAGGATTGTTTTGAAAAGTGAAGAAAAAAAGATATACAGTTCCATTTCATGTAGATCTTTACCCTATCAAGCTACATTCGCAACTTATTTACAAAATACAAGGCGTACCTACACAATTGTGCCCCTCTCGACTTTGTTTCCTCATAACACTCAGAATGGATATTTTTAAATGGAATTTTCTATAAATATTTTTTCAGATGTTGTAGATTACGATTATATCGGAATTTAATGTAGAAAACAAATAACTTGTGGGTACGCACACATACATACTGACACACCTCACAACATTGGTCGATATAATTTTCAAAATTTCAAGAATTATTTCTTATATTTAATTGTTTATGTGGTGGAGATGGAGTATATGTAATCTGGGTATACCCCCACTTTTAAATTTTGTTTTTTTTACGGAATCATATGTTTCAGACCATGGAGAATCCGATTCTGGAAAAAAATTTTCAAAAATCTCAATTTCAAAATTTCGACCCCCCCGCCCGGTTTTTATATAGATCCACAGGGTAAACCTAACCCTAACCCTAACACTAGTTTTGTGAGATTTGGCTGTTATTTCTAGCATGTAAATAGCCTGCTTGGTGGGGGAGGGGAATTGAACTTTTTCAAAAATTTTTTTTTCAGAATCGGAATCTCCATAGCCTAAAACGTGGGATTCCGTAAAAAAAAATTAATAAATAAGGGTGGGGAAGGTTCAGATTACATATAGTCCATCTCTACCGAAAAAAAAATATACAGTTCCATTTCATGTAGATCTTTACCCTATCAAGCTACATTCGCAACTTATTTACAAAATACAAGGCGTACCTACACAATTGTGCCCCTCTCGACTTTGTTTCCTCATAACACTCAGAATGGATATTTTTAAATGGAATTTTCTATAAATATTTTTTCAGATGTTGTAGATTACGATTATATCGGAATTTAATGTAGAAAAAAAATAACTTGTGGGTACGCACACATACATACTGACACACCTCACAACATTGGTCGATATAATTTTCAAAATTTCAAGAATTATTTCTTATATTTTATTGTTTATGTTATGATTTTATTTACTCCATGTCTCCACATGGGGATTAACACATACTTTAAGAAATTATTATTTCTTATATTTAATTGTTTATGTTATGATTTTATTTACTCCATGTACCCACATGGGGATTAACACATACTTTAAGAAATTATTATTTCTTATATTTAATTGTTTATGTTATGATTTTATTTACTCCATGTACCCAGACCTTGTGGACACTGTAGATGTGTCGGGACCTTTATATTTAAGTAGTACTCAAAATAACAGCTAAATCGCCCTTAAATCACACACACACAATTTCTTTTTTCTGCATAATTATATGAATTCCCATGTGTAGAACACAAATTCACAAATAGTTTCTGGAAATTCCAAAAACTAGAAAAGTTACAAGGGGTTTTATGGGGTACTAAAAGCAGAATTCCTCCTTATTGTGAAAGATCGTCCTGTCATCATCCTTAGGCCAGGCAGGACAGGCAGGCAGTTGTTAACTTGTTTGGTGGCCTTGCTAAAAGAGGATGGATGTGACTGAGAAGGCTGAAGACAGGCACCTTTCTCTTTGGTCAAGTCTTCATAAACTTTTGAAAAGGAAAAATGTGAGTGGAGAAAGTGATACTGCCCCTCCTGGTCAGTTTATTGATAAGTGGATGAGAGTGGCGAGAATGGCCCAAGTGAGTGAGCATACTCCGGATATGCACCATGTGCTGCCATCTGTTGGCACGCTACAGAACTAGTCCGAGAAATTTTTGATACCACCTTGTATATCGTCTTTATAAGGTGGCTAGCTGGCAGAATTGTTAATTTGTCAGATAAAAATGCTTATTGACATTTCTTCTGGCTTATTGATAAAATGCTTATTGACATTTCTTCTGGCTTATTGATAAAATGCTTATGGACATTTCCAACCTAACAGAGGTCAATGTGGCTTCTCATCCCATTAATTAGGGTTGATTAAATAATAAAGTGCTTGAAAGTGGTGCCCCAGTGTGGCTGCAGTCAAATGACTGGAACAATTAACACAATTAACAGTTACCTGACACTGATCTGGTGATGGCATCATATTGATTTTTACCTTTGTATCTGCGTTAATTAGAACATTGTCTCTTACACCTGTTTAAATATTTTTACTTCCAGGGTAAACTAGTTCATGCTCTGATTGAAGCATATGGGTTGACAAAATATATGAGGTAATTAAGTTTTTATTTTCTAATTAGTTGTGTTTTGTGTATTTTCTGATATAGTCATCGTCATCGTCGTTTAACGTCCGCTTTCCATGCTAGCATGGGTTGGACGATTTGACTGAGCACTGGTGAAACCAGGTGGCTACACCAGGCTCCAATCTGATTTGGCAGAGTTTCTACAGCTGGATGCCCTTCCTAACGCCAACCACACCGAGAGTGTAGTGGGTGCTTTTACATGCCACCCGCACGAAGGCCAGTCAGGCGGTACTGGCAACGGCCACGTTCAAAATGGTGTATTTTATGTGCCACCCAAACTGATATAAAAAATGTTTTTTTAATTGCTTTTTTTTTAATGTTTTTTTTTTTTTTGGATAATCCTTTATTAGTGCTTTTGTTTGTTTTCGAACTTCTCAAGATAAAATCAAAATCAACATGCTTCCTTTTTCTCAATATGTGTGTGTGTTTGTATATATATATGTATATATGTATGTTTGTATACTTGTATATATATATATATATATACTCTTTTACTCTTTTACTTGTTTCAGTCATTTGACTGTGGCCATGCTGGAGCACCACCTTTAGTCGAGCAAATCGACCCCAGGACTTATTCTTTGTAAGCCTAGTACTTATTCTATCGTCTCTTTTGCCGAACCGCTAAGTTACGGGGACGTAAACACACCAGAATCGGTTGTCAAGCGATGTTGGGGGGACAAACACAGACACGCAAACATATACACACACATACATATATACACATATATACGACGGACTTCTTTCAGTTTCCGTCTACCAAATCCACTCACAAGGCTTTGGTCGGCCCGAGGCTATAGTAGAAGACACTTGCCCAAGGTGCCACGTAGTGGGACTGAACCCGGAACCATGTGGTTGGTAAGCAAGGTACTTACCACACAGCCACTCCTATATATATACACACACACATACATGCATGTATGTGTGTGTAACTAGAGGAAGATTAGAAAGACAATCCCACATTGGCCAGGAAAGTATGTAAGTGGGTTCCAGATATAAGTGTTTGACTGAATGTAAAGATAAATATCAAAAGGCAATGTGTTTTTTGTTAATAAACAACAATTTATTACTTCTTCGCACACACACACACACACACACACACACACACACACACACACACACACATATATATATATGTACATATATATGTATGTATATATATATAGATGTATATTTATAGATATATATGCATATATATGTATATATACATATATATATGTGTATATACATATATATTGTGTGTATATATGTATATATATATATATTGTGTGTATATATGTATATATATATATATATTGTATGTATATATGTATATATATATATATGTATATATAGATACATTTATATATATGTATATATATACATATATTTCTTTCAGGTCATGCTTAAATTCATTTATTGAATTTGCTACATGGTCTGGCAAAAACGTATTTTCCGGTTTTGTCACCAACTTCATTTGTTGTTGTTGCTGTTTTTGCGACCCAACTAGATCCTCTAACAAGTTTTCCATAATCTTACAGATATTTTTGTAAAATATGTACAGCAAAAATGTTGAGTTTTTAATTTCTCCATGTGAAAAATTTTTCAATGTCATCTGCATGAATTGTTTATTTTCTTGTAAAAAATTTTTTTTTTTTTCAACGTTATCCTTGTGAATTGTTTATATCATTGTCCACTTGTACGTTATCATTGGCACTGTAATATTCTTGTCGCTACAATTATGTTGTGGCGGTATTCCATGTCTTATTACCTTTGACTTATCGGATCTTTTTTAAAACGGGGGCCACATTTTTCATTAATGTTTTACGTAGTGCTTTTGGTACCGAAAGACTTTCAAACTTCGTATACTTATCTATTTTGTGTTATAGAACAGAAAAATATTTTTGTATTCGAATTTATTTCATGTAAAAAATTGTCTTATTTCGATAATTTCAACCAATCACTGACGTCCATTCAGCCGATATACATTAAGCGCCGACTACATAAACAAACGATTCTTCGTTTTATTTGCTTTTTTCATTTTAAATTTGCTTTAACCCTAACCCTAACTCTAACCCTAGGGTTAGGGTTAGGGTTAGGGTTAATTGTTTCAGAATCGTTTGTTTATGTAGTCGGCACTTAATGTATATCGGCTGAATGGACGTCAGTGATTGGTTGAAATTACAGAAATACGACAACTTTAACATGGAATAATTTATGGATTTCTTTTTTTTTTAAGAAGACTAAGAGAAAAAGATGTTTTATATGACACATTCTACCAGTGATCCAAGTTTCAAAGTGTTTCGTTAATGAAAAATGTGGCCCCCGTTTTAAAAAAGATCCCAATTATGTTGTGGCGGTATTCCATGTCTTATTACCTTTGACTTATCTACCATGCTATCACTGATAGCTCCACAAGACAGTGACTTTGAAACGTCTACCTTGCCGGTAACCCAGACTCGTATATATCACACAACTGACACCAATCCCATCTGAGGACTCATACAACGACTCTACTACTTGCTATGACTGGCTGACTGTCTGACTTTATAGTGGCTGACTCATGCCGCTTTGTCACATGGGAAGTGGGATATCATTTTCACTACAACACTTAGATAATGTGTCGTTTGACTGCTATTTTTGCAGGTCAAGTGACTACCTAAAGGCTCATACAGTTGTGTAATAAAAATAACAGTTGAATGTGCATGAGGTACTATTTGAATGCTAGTGCATTGAGGAAGTAAAAGGATATTGGCAGCAATTGCTCAAGACTTGTTATTATTTTAAGAACATGTAATGTTTATGTATGATGCTTATTGAGATGGAAGTAGAAAGAGAGTAAGAATTCAACTATAGTTAGTATGATTTTGATAATGTTATGCACCATGAGTTAACTTTAGTTAGAGACAGCAGGACATACACTATTGTACATTATTTACATTATCTACATTTGACGGATATTCGTCCTCATCTTGTTTGTTGTTAACACAACGTTTCGGCTGATATACCCTCCAGCCTTCGTCAGGTGTCTTGGGGAAATTTCGAACCTGGGGAAATTTCGAACTTGGGGAAATTTCAAACAAGATGAGGACGAATATCCGTCAAATGTAGATAATGTAAATAATGTAAATAATTCCTCATCTCTTAAATATAGAACTGTATACACTATTGTGCCTAATTGCATTCTCAGTTTGCTAAACGAAATATTAATCCAACAAGGGAAGATTCAAATAAGCTCAATAGTTTACACAGCACTTGACAAAATTGTATTCTATATTTACAGTTAAATCATTTGCCCTGCAGTTAGTTGGCTTTGCAATTTTGTCATTTTTTCGGTCAATAAAGTGATGCTAGTTTCATGCTTGGGTGTGAAAAGTGAAGACAATTCATATTAAAAATAGGACGTGCAGGTGACACGTAAAAGCACCTACTACACTCTCTGAGTGGTTGGCGTTAGGAAGGGCATCCAGCTGTAGAAACTCTGCCAAATTTAGATTGGAGCCTGGTGTTGCCATCCAGTTTCACCAGTCCTCAGTCAAATCGTCCAACCCATGCTAGCATGGAAAGCGGACGTTAAACGATGATGATGTATGTATATATATATATATATATATATATATATATATATATATATACATACATCTATATATACATGTATGTTTATATACATGTATATTTATATACATGTATATTTATATGCATGTATTTATATGCTGGAGCACTGCCTTTAGTCGAGCAAATTGACCCCAGAGCTTATTCTTTCCAAAGCCTAGTATTTATTCTATCGGCCTCTTTTGCCAAACCGCTAAGTTACGGAGACATAAACACACCAGCATCGGTTGTCAATCGATGTTGGGGGACAAACACAGACACACAAATACACACACACACATATATATACATATACAAATATACGACGAGCGTCTTTCAGTTTCTGTCTACCAAATCCACTCACAAGGTTTTGGTCGGCCCGAAGCTATAGTAGAAGACACTTGCCCAAGGTGCCACACAGTGGGACTGAACCCTGAACCATGTGGTTGGTAAGCAAACTACTTACCATGCAGCCACTCCTGCGCAGTTATCATTCAGCTAGTGTTAGGTACATAGATTGTGACTAAGGTTTGGTGGAAGATTTTGATTCAAAACTTATGAAAACATGACATTTTTACTCAGAGCCAAAGCTGGTTTCAGCCGGGTTGGTAATCAAAGGGTTAAATGATGATGATATTGAAAAGCATATAAACTCTTATATATTTTAAACTGTTCTCCGAATGAAGAAGGACACCAAAAATATACTTATTTCTATTTTTATTTGCCAGGATTGTTTCTCCGAAGAAGGCAACATTTGATGAAATGGCTGAATTCCACTGTCGGAATTACCTGCAGTTTCTGGAATCTATCAATAAGTTCGATGATGAAGAGAAATACAGTGAAGAAGCTGAACAATTTGGACTAAGTGAGTCTTCCCCTGCTGCCCACCACTCCCCATTTTTGTTACCCATTGATGTATGAAATGGATATGTTGAGGAGACAACTGGTCGTCTCATCACCACTGGTTATTTTTCTATCATGCAATGACAAGGCAAGGGAAAAACACATGCATGCACAAACACACTTATACACACACACATCTCATCATCATCATCATCATTTAACGTCTGTTGTACATGCTGGCATGGGTTGGATGGTTTGACTGGACCTTTTAAACCAGAGAGCTGCACTGGGTTCCAGTCTGATTTGGCTTGGTTTCTATGGCTGGATGCCCTTCCTAATGCCAACCATTTTTTGCTAAATAAACACTCGCACTATATATTTGTTCTTCACTCGTTTCTTACTGTTTTTATTTTAACTCATGTCCGGAAATCTTTAATCACACATCTGCGACACTTTTCGTTTTCATGTGTGCTCTTGCTCCACTTACTCCATCCTCAGTAATAAACAAATGAAGAACAAATATATAGTGCGTGTGTGTTTATTTGGCAAAAAAAAAATAACCGACCATCCAGAAATACAACAATATAGTGAAGAGAAAGTTACATTGACAACCAGCTAGAGGCGGTGTCCCCTTGGAGGCTAAAAAATGGTAGTAATATCGATATGTGTAAGGATTTTCGAGCGAGATTGTTGCCAGTGCCCTTGGACTGGCTCTTGTGCGGGTGGCATATAAAATACACCATTTTGAGCGTGGCCGTTGCCAGTACCGCCTGACTGGCCTTCGTGCCGGTGGCACATAAAAGCACCCTCTACACTCTCTGAGTGGTTGGCGTTAGGAAGGGCATCCAGCTGTAGAAACTCTGCGAAATCAGATTGGAGCCTGGTGTAGCCATCTGGTTTCACCAGTCCTCAGTCAAATCATCCAACCCATGCTTGCATGGAAAGCGGACGTTAAACGATGATGATGATGAACCATGTTGAAGTGGCAACAAACATTACTTCTTGGTATAGTTACCACTTTTATTTCTTATAGGAATTTTCCAATTTGCTTGTTGAAAGCTACTTCCCTTTGTGTTAATGGTCGATCAGAAGACATCACACTTGATTCTTTTTTTTTTTTTATGCTTCCTTTACACATTGTAGGTTATGATTGTCCCACTGAGAAGGGCATCTTCGACTACGTGAGCCACATCGCTGGTAGTACCATTGAAGCAGCCCGCTGTCTTGTGGATAAAGAAAACCCTTGCCAAATAGCAATCAACTGGTTTGGAGGTTGGCATCATGCTCACAGGTGAGGGTTTTGTCTTGAATGATCTATTTTATTCACTTCACAGTCATGAGGTGTGGGGTTCAATCCCACAGTATGCCATGGTGTGGGGTTGGTGACAGGAACAAATTCTGTCTGAGCCATGCTAGCAGAGAAAACTAGGCGTTAAAAAGATGGCATCATTGTAATTCTTGCTACTATTACCACACATTATTTTGCCATCGTCTGCAAAGCATGAGAGCCTCTTGGTGGTTGTTCTAGCTGCTAGAAATAGCAGCTGCATTTAGCTAAAGTTACACCCTAGCGTTTTTTATGGGAGGAAGAGCATATTGCATAATGTATTCTTAGACAACAATGTGTATCAAGAGAGTCATGGCTGGAAATTCTCTGGTCATAGCTTTGCTCAGTCAATGCTGTCTTTCATTTCAAATCTTCTGGGGGCATGTCTGGCCATGAGGAAATATTCCTTTACTCGGAAACAGGTGAGGGTTGAAGACAGGAAGGACATCCAACCATAGAAAATCTGCTTCAACAAATTCCATCTGACCCATGCAAGCATTGAAAAGAGGACGTTAAAACAGTTACGATGATCAGTGATGGTGAGTGATGGTGAGTGATGATGATTGATGATAATGGTGATGGTGATTGTTGATGATGACTGATGACGACTGACAGTGTTGATGGTGATGATGACTGATGACGACTGACAGTGTTGATGATGACTGATGACGACTGACAGTGTTGATGATGACTGATGACGACTGACAGTGTTGATGATGACTGATGACGACTGACAGTGTTGATGATGACTGATGACGACTGACAGTGTTGATGATGACTGATGACGACTGACAGTGTTGATGATGACTGATGACGACTGACAGTGTTGATGATGACTGATGACGACTGACAGTGTTGATGATGACTGATGACGACTGACAGTGTTGATGATGACTGATGACGACTGACAGTGTTGATGGTGATGATGACTGATGACGACTGACAGTGTTGATGGTGATGATGACTGATGACGACTGACAGTGTTGATGGTGATGATGACTGATGACAACTGACAGTGTTGATGGTGATGATGACTGATGACAACTGACTGTTGATGGTAATGACTGATGACGACTGACAGTGTTGATGGTGATGATGACTGATGACGACTGACAGTGTTGATGACTGATGACGACTGACTGTTGATGGTGATGATGACTGATGACGACTGATGACGACTGACAGTGTTGATGGTGATGATTGCTGTATGTCAATTCTTTCCTTCTTGATCTCTTCCAGAGATTCTGCATCAGGATTTTGTTACGTCAACGACTGTGTTCTGGGAATTCTGGAATTAAGGAAAACCTTCAGTCGTGTCCTTTATGTAGATCTCGATTTGCATCATGGAGATGGTAAGAATTTCGATATTTCTATATTTCTGATTTTTCTTTCTTTTCTTTTTAAAATTTCATAGAAATTTTTTGGTAGTTTTTATAGAACGATATCTTAGTGTACTCAATACACTCTATAGAGGTAGAAACGTTTAGTGAAATCAAAGGTTTGCTAACAATAGTCAAAAACTTTGTTTGCAGCAGGTTTTGAATCACCGCCGCCACTGCCGTATATACACTCGTTATCCATTTTCCATCCGCGATCTCGTTATTTACCTTTGACCTTTGGCTTTGATTTCTACAGAAAATCTGTAGAGATTACCTTAACGAGTGTTACTATTATTATTTTCCCCAGGTGTCGAAGAAGCTTTTGCAGTCACATCAAAAGTGTTTACCGTGTCTTTCCATAAACTGTTGCCTGGGTTCTTTCCTGGTGAGTTTTTTTTTTTTTTGCCACATTCTGGAAATTTAAGGAAAATGGTTTTGTTTCTTTTTTTCTTTTAGATTTATAATTTTTAATTCGCCTTGTAGTAAGTGTCTTCTAAGGAATAGCATTTAACTGTGGTTGGTCAGCAGTGAGTGGGTCATGTGACTGGTCAGTTGTTCTACTCTACTGCTACTACTACTACTACTGCTGGTTCTACTGCCATGGCCATCATGATGACCAGTACCTCCATTACTGCTACAGCTACCACCACCTCCACCATCGCTGCCACCACCATCGCTGCTACCACCAACACTACTACAACCATTATCACTACTACTACAACCATCATTAACTTAGTACCCTGATTTGTCAGGGGGTTCGGTGCACAGTGACAGCATGCTTGCGTGTCTTCCATCGGCACCAACACTTCTGCTGACCCGAGGTGGGTGCTGGCAATGTCAACTTGGCTATAACTACCTTGTTCAACATGAGAGAAACTGTGGGATCAAAGCAATGGTCTTGGCGGTAGTACTAGGCTGCCTCCAAGTGATAATGGCTGAACGCCTCTTAGCTGGAACCATAGACGGAGCTGATTCATTTTCATTTTTCCTTTCTTCTCTCTGACAATCCAGGAACTGGCAGCATAGACGACGTAGGTTTTGGTAAAGGAATTCATCACTGTGTCAATGTTCCGTTGATGGATGGAATAAAAGACGTAGAATTTGTGGCCTTGTTTAAAAGGTAAGGATTTTCCAATTGAACCAAACATGTATTCTTTTCTCATCATCATCATCATCGTTTAACGTCCACTTTCCATGCTAGCATGGGTTGGACGAGTTGACTGAGGACTGGTGAAACTGGAAGGCAACACCAGGCTCCAATCTGATTTGGTAGAGTTTCTATAGCTGGATGCCCTTCCTAACGCCAACCACTCAGAGAGTGTAGAGGGTGCTTTTACGTGCCACCGGCACGAAGGCCAGTCAGGCGGTACTGGCAACAGCCAAGCTCGAAATGGTGCATTTTATGTGCCACCCACACAAGAGCCAGTCCAGGGGCACTTTAAAAATGAAAATATACAAGATGCCAAGACACTGGACTATGATATTGTCCTTGAGTCCATCAGAGCCTGCCGAACTGTCCTGCCCATACCAGCATAGAACATGTTCATTAAACGATGATGAGTAGGACGATGATGTTAGCTTAGTATTGGTATAACTGAAGGTGAGTGCTCGTTGGATATATATATATATACCTCTGCTTGGTTTCATTTTTCTTGTGAAGAATTTCTTTTTGTCTATTATTCTTACAGGATAATGTCTGAAGTGATAGATGTTTTTGCACCAGAAGCAATTGTCTGCCAATGTGGAGCTGACGGAATTGCTGGGGATCCAATGAACTCGTTTAACCTAACCCCACAGAGTTTGATGAGCTGTGTACGTTATTTCACCACACTTAAAGTTCCTTTGTTGCTTTTGGGCGGAGGTTAGTTTCATTTAATCATGATCATGATGATTATTATTATTATTATTATTATTTTTATTATTAGGGTAGCGAGCCAGCAGAATCGTTAGCATGCCGGGCAAAATGCTTAGCAGCATTTTGTCTGTCTTTATGTTTTGAGTTCAAATTCCACTGAAGTCGACATTGCTTTTTATCCTTTTGGGGTTGGTAAAATAAGTACCAGTTGAGTACGGTATCAGCTGTTCACTACCAGTAGACTAAGGTAACACCCCTTATTTTTCGAGCACCATTTGGAATATTCAAGCGGTTCCAAGCAGTGCTGTTTTCTACAAGTGCTCCACCCTTATTGCTTGAGTTTGTTCAAAAGCTTCGTAATACGATCTTTCCTCTTGTCCTTGATGGCTTGGGATAAAAATTGGCCCCTTCCCATCTCTTATGAGGAATACTGAATATCTTCATGCACCTACTACACTCTCAGAGTGGTTGGCGTTAGGAAGGGTATCCAGCTGTAGAAACTCTGCCAAATCAGATTGGAGCCTGGTGTAGCCATCTGATTTCACCAGTCCTCAGTCAAATCGTCCAACCCCTATTTGTTCCATGTACTTCTCAAGATTTTTACTCACTGTTTCCAGGGCTCTGGTGAGGTGGCAAAATTGTTAGCGTGCTGATCTAAATGCACAGCAGCATTGCATCTCCCTCTACGTTCTGAGTTCAAATTATGCTGAGGTTGTCGATGAAATAAGTGCAACTAGGGCCCTTGGGGTTTATATAACAAACTTACTCCTCCCCACCAAAGTTTCAGGCCTTGTGCCCATAGAAGAAAGGATAATGATGATTGCTTTTTTTTTTAACTAATTGCAGGAGGTTATAATTTTTGTAATACATCAAAGACCTGGACTTTGGTTACTGCTGCAGTAATTGGCAAGAAGCTGTCTCCAAACATACCAGATCATAAGGTATTAGTGTTTGAATTTCTCACCTGATTGTCTCATTTCATTGATGTCTTGTGATATGTTGAGTTATTGATGTTGTGAAGGTGAATGGTCTAGTGGTTACAGCGTTCCACACTGGATTGCAAGATCGTGGTTTCAGTTTCCAGACTGGATAATGCTTGTATTTTCAATTAGGCTCTTTTGGTTGTTACTTTGCAGTCTTCATCATAGGTGAGGAGGACAAGTATGGAAACTGAATTAAAGGAAGCAAGTTTTGCTTTTATTTTACCGAAAACTCTTCTCTTCTGACAATGTGTTTCTTTTTTTTTTTTTTTCTCTCTCTCTCTCTTTCTCGTAAACTTAGTATTACATTACTTATGGACCGAGTTATGAACTGACTGTGGATCCAGGAAACAGGAAAGACTTGAATTCTTATGAAAACATCAGAAGCATCTATAAGAAAGTTCTTGGTTAGTATTGAAGCTCATTCAGTCGCTCTTTCACACACTCTCTCATTCATTCTTTGTGGCACCACCACCACCACCACCACCGCCACCACCATCATCATCGTCATCATCATCATCATCATCGGTGTTGTATCTTCTCTCGCTTCTTGTTACATCTGTGTATGGTCAAAATATTGTGCTTCTTATTGAATTGAGGTATCTTTGTCTGTTTTCTGGAAATCTTTCCTATCTTTTTTGCGTTGGTATTATTTTGAGGTCTGGAGGTCATGATAGCAGTTTACCAAGCCTAAGAATGCTTGTAACGATTTGACATTTGTTGGGGGGAGGCATATTCCGATGACAGAACATGAGAAATACTGTAACAGCTGCTGTTCTGTGTGTTCACCATCTGATCCTGGCAGAAATTTTTCTTGTCTGAGAAAAACCAAAACATGTTCGGTTGGAGGGGATGCTTGAGTTTGTTCAAAAGCTTCGTAATACGATCTTTCCTCTTGTCCTTGATGGCTTGGGATAAAAATTGGCCCCTTCCCATCTCTTATGAGGAATACTGAATATCTTCATGCACCTACTACACTCTCAGAGTGGTTGGCGTTAGGAAGGGTATCCAGCTGTAGAAACTCTGCCAAATCAGATTGGAGCCTGGTGTAGCCATCTGATTTCACCAGTCCTCAGTCAAATCGTCCAACCCATGCTAGCATGGAAAGCGGACGTTAAATGACGATGATGATGATGATATATATATATATATATATATATATATATATATATATATATATATATATATATATATATATATAGAGAGAGAGAGATAAATAGATAGATAGATAGATAGATAGATGAAACCATTTCATATCAAAATGTTTGCATCAAAAGATTCCATTCTTTTAATTCCTGATCTACTTAATTCTCTTTTCCCACTATTTTTTTGTGTGTATATATATCTATGTATGAATATATGTGAACGAATACATGTATATGTGTGTTTGTGTGTATGTATGTGTAAGGTGCTATGTTTTTATGTGTGTACATCTCTCTATGTGCTTATGTAAGGGTGTGTGTTGGTATGTGTGCATGTTTGTAATAAAACACTCCCTATTTAAACAGTGAATAACTAACTTCAAAATATCAATTTGAAAACCACTCCTATCAGAGTCACTTCTTGTAAATTTATGAGCATCTAATCATTGAAGTGCAAAAATTATTATTTTAAATAATTTTTCTGATAGGAGTGGTTTTCAAATTGATATTTTGAAGTTAGTTATTCACTGTTTAATATATATATATATATATATATATATATATATATATATATATATATATATATATATATATTTTATACTGTGAAGCTTAATTTAATTTAAATTTTTAATAAATTGATTTTAATTGAGTTTTTACCTGTAATTTTGGATTTTATCCCTAATATTATTATTATATATATATATATATATATATATATATATATATATATATATATATATATATATATATATATATATATATATATATATATATATATATAGGCATGGCTATGTGGTAAGAAGCTTGCTTCCCAACCACATGGTTCCGGGTTCAGTCTCACTGCATGGCACCTTGGGCAAGTGTCTTCTACTATAGCTTTGGGCCAACCAAAGCCTTGTGAATGGATTTGGTAGACGGAATATATTTGTGTTGTTGTGTATGTGTCTGTGTGTAACCCTGCCATCGCTTGACATCCAATGTTGGTGTGTTCACATCCCCGAAACTTAGCAGTTTGGCAAAGTAGACCAATAGAATAAACACTAGGCACTTAGGAGGCCCTTTCTCAAGATGTCACACAGTAGGACTGAACTTCTGAATCTGATATTACGTGGTTGTAAAGCAATTGTCATAACCACACAACCATGACAGCACATTCTCATTAGAAATATAGTAATGAGAGTCTTAACGAGAGCATAAGATATAAAAAAAACAGACTCCTGGTTTCATTTATGTATATTTCTGTTTTTTCTATTTGCAGAGAACCTGAGCCAGCTGAGAGCGAAATAGAACATTGGTCTCTTAAAAGGAAGGAGATGAAAGGACCCTGTTGTGGCTGTCTTTATGTTTTAACTGCAGGAATTTGTTAACCACAGAAGCAATGTTGAAATAAGTGTTTTTTGCTGGGGGGTGGGGGAAGGGGAGGGAAAAGAAAATCTGTTGTTGGTTGCTGCGCCTTTGTGTTTTTCATCTGGTGATTCTCATCGAAATAATGTTAGATGCGTGACTTACTATATTGCATTTAAGTATGGAACGTGCAAGGTGTGCAAATGTAATGTATGTATTTTATGTTTGTTTGGATGATGATGATGATGATGATGATGGTGCATGTGTGTATTTATGTGTGAATGTGCATGTGTGTGTATTTGTATGTGCATCTGTATCTATATGTATGTGTGTGCATGTTTGTCAATGTGCATCTGTACATATGTGTGTGTATGTGCATATGTATTTGTACATGTGTGTATATAAGTATATGTATGATATAATATATGTACATGTATAAATGTACATAGGTGTGAGAATAACTACGCACGTGTATATATTGTGTGTGTGTATGTGCAGTTGCGTATGTAAGATTACTATCTAAACTAAGTGCTTACAAAACCTGATTCTCACTGACTCATACACACACACGTAAATAAAACCACTTCTCCACCTGTCCGTCACTAATCTACTATTATATACAAGTTCACATTTACATAATGTAAATTTGAATGCCTGTTATGTGTGTCGATGTGTGTGTGTGTGTCTGTTTTCATATACGTGTGTATCTTGATATGTGTGTATGTCTATGTTTATATATATATATATATATATATATGTATGTATGTATGTATGTCCCACCCATTCCAGTATGGAAGGTGGACGTTAAATGATGATGATGATGATGATGGTATGTGTGTATGCATATGTATCTCTGTATATATATGTGTGTGTGTGTATTGATGGGTGTAAATTCATGTCTTTTAAAATGTTTTCATAATTTACCTTTTAATATTTTTGTTATATCCTTTATATATATATTATTTTATCTGTTTTTGAAATAAATAAAAATTTACCGAAAAAATTTTCTTTTTTTTTTTTTCTCATTCTTTTTTTTTTTTTCATTTTTGAATGCCTGCTCGATCGTTGTTACTAAAGGTACACGGTCTGAAACTTTGCGGAAAGGGGCAGATAATCGATTGCATCGATGCCTTCTACTCAACTGGTACTTATCTTATTGACCCCGAAAGGATGAAAGGCAAAATCATCCTCGACGGGACTTGAATCCCCTTCCTCCCCCCCTTCTTTATTATTAGGGCGGTGAGATGGCAGAATCGTTAGGAAGCTGTGAAAAATGCTTAGTGGCATTCCGTCTGTTTCCACGTTCTGAGTTCAAATTCTGTCGAGATCAACTTTGCCTTTCATCATTCTAGGGGTTGATAAATTAAGTACCAGTGAAACACTCGTGTCGATGTAATCGACTTGCCCCCTCCCACAAAACTTAAGGCCTTGTGCCTTTAGTAGAAAAGATTATTATGTGTAACCTTTCGAAGCGCCCCCCCCCCCTATTGGGAGTTTTATTTGTTATATCTTTCTCTGTTTTTCTCACTGTTTACACGAACGTTTTCTTCTTTTCTGACAAAACCCTTTGTAACTTTCGTCCTGTCTTTGTCCCTAAATTGTTTTTAATTTATATTAGCCCTTGTGGCCAATAAAACCAGAATCAATTATTATTATTATTATTAAGGTGGCGAGCTGGCAAAATCGTTAGCACGCTGGACGAAATGCTTAGCGGCATTTCGCCCGTTACTACGTTCCGAGTTCAAATTCCGCCGAAGTCCACTTCGCTTTTCATCCATTGGGGTGGGGATGGGGAGTTCGACAAATTAAGTACCAGTGAAACACGATGTAATTGACTGGTCCCCCTTTCCCACAAATTTCAGGCCTTGTGCTTTTAGTAGAAAGGATTATTAGGAGTGGCTGTGTGGTAAGTAGCTTGCTTACCAACCACATGGTTCTGGGTTCAGTCTCACTGCGTGGCACCTTGGGCAAGTGTCTTCTACTATAGCCTCGGGTCAACCAAAGCCTTGTGAGTGGATTTGGTAGATGGAAACTGAAAAAAGCCTGTCGTATATATGTATGTGTGTGTATATGTTTGTGTGTCTGTGTTTGTCCCCCCCGTCATCGCTTGACAACCGATGCTGGTGTGTTTATGTCCCCGATAGAATAAGTACTAGGTTTTCAAAGAATAAGTCCTGAGGTCGATTTGCTCGACTAAAGGCGGTACTCCAGCATGGCCGCAGTCAAATGACTGAAACAAGTAAAAGAGTATTACTCACAAGATTATCAAAACTCTGCAGCTCTTGAAATAGCTGTAAAAAAAAAACAAAAACGAACACAACAAAAATGTCTGCCAGTTACGCAAACAGACAAGACCTTCTGAATAACCATGTAGTAACAACCTTTTAATCATCGCTTTCCCTCTCTCTCTCTGTCGCAGTATTATCTATATATATATATATATATATTATATCTTTCTCTTCCTATCTTTCACATGTGCACAAAAAAAAGACGGTGGGTGGGAAGACACATGTGAAACTTTTAACCTATTTATTTCGTTAAAAAAAAAAAA
>NC_142949.1:30313152-30338152 GCF_046866305.1 Octopus bimaculoides | reverse complement strand
CACGCACACACACACACACACATGTCTATATATATATATATATATATATATATAGTAGCCATGTTTCTTTTTACCTGAACACGATTGCAGGATAGTACTCAGCATGCTATAATAACCTATTCGATTGTTGTACTATCCGAGCATGAAACTTGTAGTAATTCACGAACAAGTCCCGTATTTATAGCTATATAGGAACAACTCCAAGAAAATTTATTTTATTGGTGTTAATATTGGCACAAGGTCAGCTATTTTAAGAGAGTGGTAAGTCGATTCCGTCGACACCAGTGCTCAACTGGTACTTATTTTATGGATCCGCAAAAGGAAGGAAAAAGAAAGTCGACCTCGGCCTCGGCTGAATTTGAAGTCAGTATGTAAAGATCCGGATATTGATGTTAATATTGAAAATAATAAAGGCGTCGAGCTGGCAGAATCGTTAGCACAGCATTTTATGCGTCTTTACGTTCTGAGTTCAAATTTCGCCGGGCTCCACTTTACCATTCATGTTTTCGAAGTCGATAAAATAAGTACCAATTGAGCACTGGGGTTGATATAATCGACTTAGCCCCTCTCCCAAACCCCGTTGGCTTTTTGCCAAAATTTGAAACCACTATTGAGAGCGATAGCAAGATGAAAAATAAAAATAAATATCGTCTACGAAGCCTTTCCACCACCTGAGAGTTATTTATTGCTAACAAAGTATCATCCCTGTGTAATTCATTACCGAGTTCTTGGAAATCGACTTTGTATTGATGTATCAAAAACAGTGCTGACGAAGTCAGTAGCCAGAAGTGAATCTGATGAATCCACCAGAAACATGTATCTGCGACTGTTTTCTTACCTCCCGAAAATAAAAGCAAGAAAATGTATTGTCATGAGTAGTTGGTCACATGGGGCCAGTGACCCGGTTTTCATGGCGTATAAGAGACCCAAATCACAATATTACTGCTGAATGTGACACAAGTCCATCGTGGGGTCAACTCCCTAGCTATTGTTGGAGTTTACTTACAGGCAAGTGGACGGGAGCATTGTGAAATGATGTGTTTTGCTCAAGAACACAACGCACCAATCAGTCCGGGAATCGAAACTACGGTTTTACGATCGTGAGTGAAACATCCTAACCACAAGGCCATGCCCCTTCACAGCTAAAAAAAAAAAAAAAAAAAAAAAAAAAGAAAGAGTATAAATATAAAAATAGAAGAAAAAAAAAGAAATAAAATAGATGTGTGCACACATTATCAACTACATGTACATAACGTATACGCCTCGTCTGTTTACCGGTAGGCTACGGTAAGTCGTGGTGAATAATACTCTCTCAACCACCTGAATGTCATGGGGAAGCGAGATAACTCACCTCACATCCCATCCAGGATATTTCGCCATTTTTGTGGCTTATCAATTATCACGTACACGAACAAGATCGGAGATGAATCACATCGCCAGTCCACGACTTATGTTCGGGTATGTCCGGGCAATACATACGTAATAAATTCAAATAGGAAATAGAAGTAGCGCTGGTGTTATAAACATTATCCAACTATATATATATATATATATATATATATATATATATATATAATTAAATTATAATATAGGGTTAGGGTTAGGGTGGTATATGAACATTTATTGTGGTTTAGAGTCAAGATTTGACTGCTATTTTCAGCGTGGCGGTATCTCTTAGATACTGTATATTAAAGTTTAAAATAATTGTTACCTTTGATGGTTTTTGTTCCCATGCTGGCCACTTGATAAAATCAATATTTTAAATATCGATCTTATCCTTATTTATATAAATATATATATATATATATGTGCTTGCGTATTTGCCGGTAGTGGAGAATATACATACATACATATATATATATATATATATATATATATATATATATATATATTCATTAGAAATGCAGAGACGCCTATAATAGGACATCTACTCGCTAGAAATAGCAGCAAAAATACTACATACCACAAAAGTTAGGGATAATTTCGAAAGGAAATGAAAAATAAAAACTTTTACCAATCTATATTCTGTACCATGGTTTCAAGTCAATTTTAGTAAGATAAAGATTATATCTTACAAGGTCAGACTTTCGTCAGCAGAATTGACCAGACAACATATGAAGCACGAATCAGTACGCAGCATGGTTCGTGTTTTTATGTCTAATTTTTCAAAATATACCGCGTATTTACGGTCTACCTAATCGGCAGCAAATACAAAAATGCAAAATGCCGAAATTCCTACAGAAAATCATCCAAAAAAAATTTTATCATTATTAATAAATTATAAAATTGACTTGAAACCATGGTACAGAATATAGATTGGTAAAAGTTTTTATTTTTCATTTCCTTTCGAAATTATCCCTAACTTTTGTGGTATGTAGTATTTTTGCTGCTATTTCTAGCGAGTAGATGTCCTATTATAGGCGTCTCTGCATTTCTAATGAATAATACATAGTCTATTGACTGTTTTTACTCTCGCTAGGCCACTGGTGGTAAATAAAATTTCTAAAATTTTCTTTGCCACCCTATAATTTATTAATATATATATATATATATATATATATATATATATATACATATATATATGTGTGTGTGTGTACATATATACGCATATATATGTATATACACATATATATATATATATTATACACATACATATACATACACGCACAAACGTAATAATTTTAATTGCATTATGTAGAGTCATTAAAGAACAACCAAAGTAACTCCTCTTACTTCAGTTTAATCGTCCTTATTGTTAATCATATTTAATTAGCGTACATACCCACGCACACCTGCGTACCCCAGCACACACACACACGTACACAAATTCACTCACAAACATGCACACACACAAACACACATACACATACACACATACACACACACATACCTGCCATATTGTTCTGATTATCAGTTTCATCATAACAAAATACCACCACCACCACCACCACCACCACCACCACCACCACCATCATCTTCATCATCACCATCATCCTCATCATCATCAATCTCCTTATCAACACAACTACTATCCTCCTCGTCGTCGTCGTCGTCCTCCTCCTCCTCCTCATAATCGTCATCATCATCATCATCATCATCATCATCATCATCATCATTATCATCATCATCACGATCATTATGAACAGCAACAATAGCAACGATAATCCGGATAGAATAACTGGATTAGGAAAATCCGCATGCGTATGTGTGGCTATACATATAAACACACACACACACACACACACACACACACACACACACACACACACTCAGAGTTTCAACTTGACCACGAGTTTTTCTCCACTTTTCAGCCTCCTGAATATATATATATATATATATATATATATATATATATATATATATATATATATATAAGGCGTATATATATAATCTGTATATATACATATATGTACAGACATATATGTGTGCGTGTTTGTTAGACACACACACACCCAAATATACGCATATACACTCACTCATTCTACACAAGTGTGCACAGAATAATAAGATTTTTTTAATATATAATGTGCGTATGTACCTTTGTATCTACACTCACGTGTATGCTGCTTTAGTTAAATCGCTAAGGAGAGCATTATATTAATGAAGAGACAGAGGAAAGAGAGAGAGAGAGAGAGAGAGAGAGAGAGAGAGAAAGAGCTAGAGAGAGAAAGAGAGAAAGAGAGGGAGAGAAAGAAGTGGTATTTGATTAAACCGATGAATAGAGATAGATATATAGACAGGCAAAAGAGAGGTGGAAAGATAAATAATCAGTGAAATAGTTCAAACTTGACCCTGAATTGTTGTTGTTGTTGTTGTTGTTGTTGTTGTTGTTTTAGTTTGATTTTGTTGCTGTGTTAGTTATTTTGTGGTTGTTACAGGGATTGCTGTGAAAGGGGGCCGAAGCAACACCTACAGGGTTGCTTCAACGCCACCATTCGTAAACGGAGTCCAAAAACACCCTAGTAGTACGCAAGTGTTTCACCTTGGCCACTGCGTGACACCTTGGGCAAGTGTCTTCTTCTATAGCCTCGGGTCGACGAAAAGCCTTGTGAGTGGATATGGCAGGCAGAAACTGAAAGAAGCCCGTCGTGTATTTATGTGTGTGTCTTTGTGTCTGTGTTTGTAGCCCCCATCATCGCTTGACATCCGATCTTGGTGTGCTTATGTTCTCGAAACATAGCGGTTCGGCAAAAGAGAACGATAGAATAAGTACTAGGCTTACAAAGAATAAGTCCTGGCGTCGATTTGTTCGACTAAAGGTAGTGCTCCAGCATCGCCACAGTCAAGTAACTGAAACGTGTAAAAAAAAAGAATAAAAGAAGAATATATATATAGAGAGAGAGAGCGAGAGAGAGAGAGAGAGAGAGAGAGAGAGAGAGAGGGAGAGAGAGAGAGAGAGAAATGCAGAGAAACAGGACCTGAAAACTTTGGTGCACCCACAGGAAATTCGGTGAAGAAAGAGACTGGTTCGACCAAAATAAACTCTATTACGGTATTGAATACTCCTTTTTTCCGACAGTCAAAATTAAACGGAAATATATATATATATATAGAAAAGGTTGTTAATCCGCATGCGGGATTCGAACACCGCCCGCATTTACAGTGGGCTGAATAACTGTATTAAACACTACACCAGATCGACATCAGAGGTTTTACATTACTAATGCGAAGACTTAACATAAGTAGCTAAAATTACACATGTACAGACATTTCTACATACGCGCACGCACACAAACGCACACATATGTATCCATGTTTGTGCGCGCGCGAATATTATGATACAGAAATGATTAAGAACAGAAGACTGTGTAGTTGTACTTTGAACGACTCTGAACGAAGTGACTGGCTATTCTTTATTCGGACTTTTGGCACCATTTCTTCTTCTTTTATCATCGGCTTTTAACACAAACAATACAAGATGGTAAGTACTTATCTCTTTAACTATTTATGTCTTTATTTTCGTGCCTTTTATCTCTATAACTTCAAGGGAACGGCGCTCTGGTGTTGTAGCGAGGTTCAACGAAGGGTGGCGAAAGTAATTTGATGATATTGTTCGGTTTGTTTTCAGTAGCGTAATCATCTTTTATCTTTTAATTGTTTCAGTCATTGGACTGCGGCCATGCTTGGAGCGCCGCCTTGAAGGGTGTAGTCTGATACTTATTCTATCGGTTTATTTTTGCGAGCCGCTAAGTTACGAGGACAAAAACAAATTAAAGCCAGTTGTCAAACGGTGGATGCTGACAAACACAGACTCAAATATACACACATATAAAAAAAAGGTTTCCGCCTATCAAATTAACTCACAAAGCATTGGTCGTCTCAGGGCTATAGTAGAATACACTTGTCCAAGGTACCATGCAATGGGACTGAACTCAAACCCACGTGGTTGCAAAGCGAGCTCCTTAACCATTCAGCCATAGGATCTTTTCTGTTTGGCTGTTATTTTCCAATTTATATCAATACATCAAATTTGAAAATTTTAACTTAATTTTAAAATTTCGAAAAATGCAGCCAAACAAGAAAGATTCCAACCATGCTTTCCTAATTAGATTTTCAATGTTAATTAAATTAAACTTATTGATACTAACCTAACTGTGGCTTCTTAAACGACCAGATTGTCTTAAACAGCGCTGAATATCTTCAAATAGTCTCAGGTAATGACTAACGGAGTAAAATTTATTTTGTCAAATGTGGTGAACCATTGCATCAAAAAAGAAAAGCTGGTTTCTCCAGACCGATAGTTCTCATCCGCGGTCTATATGGCCCCTCAGGATCCATATAAGACTTTTGGGGGTTCACAGTAGTATTTTTAGGGCCTCTGAGAAAAATTTTGCTTTCGTTGTATGTATTGGTGTGTAACATTTTACGTAGCTCAGCCTATATTCTTTTACTCTTTTACTTGTTTCAGTCATTTGACTGCGGCCATGCTGGAGCACCGCCTTTAGTCGAGCAAATCGACCCCCAGGACTTATTCATTGTAAGCCTAGTACTTATTCTATCGGTGACTTTTGCCGAACCGCTAAGTTACGGGAACGTAAACACACCCTCCTGGACACACCCTCCTAGACGGATGAACTGGAGTGACTTGAAATGAAGTGCTTTATTGAAGAACGCAACGCACAGCCCGGTCCAGGAATCTAAACTAAGGCTTTATGATCGTGAATGCAATACGCTAAGCAGTAGACCACGCACCATGACAGCAAATCAACCCAGTATTTATTTTCATGTTAAATATTTGGTAAAGGCGACGTGCTGGCACAATCGTTAGCATGCCGCCCGAAAAGCTAAGCAGCATTTCGCAAGTTCTGAGTTCAAATTCCGTCGAGGTCGACTTTGCATTTCATCCTTTCGCGGGGTCAATGAAATAAGTACCAACTGAGCACTGGAGTCGATGCAATAGACTTCTCTCCCCCTCAAAATTTCTGGCCTTGTACCAAAATAAGAAAGGATTTTAAACATCTGGTACATGTACGCATGCATGCATGTATGTAACATTTGGGCTTCTACAAGGTTTCTGTCAATCAAATTCACTCAACAAGATATGGGTCGGCCCGGAATTATACATACCAGAAGACATTTGACCAATATGCTGCCTAGTGGGACTGAACCCGAAACCACGTGGCTTCGAAGCTGGTATCTTAATCATGCAGCCACGCTTGCGTCTGTTGTAAATAAATAAACAAACAGATACAATAAAATGGCTTATTCAGGTTTAACATTGAAAATCCGCAACATTATCAGCTTAACCAACTACTGAAAGCGAGCTTTTATTTTGTAGCAAACAACTAATTAATTTTTCTCTCACTCAACAACATTCCGTTCCTAATATTCTACTATACATTAGTTATGGCTTTTGATTTTTAGGGGGATTGAAATCGGATTACAACGAAGCATTAATCTCGGATTATGTCGCTAGTTTTGAAAGAGTAAAAAAGAAATTTCTAACGAGCTGAGTTGAAGCAATCTAGTTTCGAGTCTCAGTTGAAGAAGTAATTTATTTTATCTCACGCCGCTAATTTTTTTGGAATAGGTATAAACATCACAGCATTCAATTCGTCCCCGCTCTAAAATGGTTCTAAATTTTGGCACACGACCATCACTTTTTGAGAAGGAGAAGTCGATTACATCGACCCCAGTATTTCATTGGTACTAATTTTATTGACCCCGAAAGGATAAAAAGTGAGGTCGATCTCGGTGGAACTTGAACCATAAAGACTAAAGACGGACGAAATGCTGTCGAGCATTTTGTGCGACGTGCTGACGCTTCTGCCAGCTCGCTGCCTTCTCACCACCACTCTAAAATAAAATAAATTTTGTGTCAAATTAAAAGAAGGTCACTAATCTATTATTGGATTAAGGCGGCAAGCTAGCAGAAACATTAGCAAGCCGACTTAATCCCTTTATCTGTCCTTGTTTGTCCCCTCTATGTTTAGCCCCTTGTGGGCAGTAAAGAATTAAGAATTAAGAAACTTTAGCACACCGGGCGAAATGCTTAGGGGTATTTCGTCTGCCGTTACGTTCTGAGTTCAAATTCCGCCGAGGTCAACTTTACCTTTCATCCTATCGGGGTCGATAAATAAAGTACCAGTTACGCACTGGGGTCGATGTAATCGACTTAATCCCTTTGTCTGTCCTTGTTTGTCCCCTCTATGTTTAGCCCCTTGTGGGCAGTAAAGAATTAAGAATTAAGAAACGTTAGCACACCGGGCGAAATGCTAAGGGGTATTTTCTCTGCCGCTACGTTCTGAGTTCAAATTCCACCGAGGTCGACCTTACCTTTCATCCTATCGGGGTCGATAAATAAAATACCAGTTACACACTGGGGTCGATGTAATCGACTTAATCCCTTTGTCTGTCCTTGTTTGTCCCCTCTATGTTTAGCTCCTTGTGGGCAATATAAAATTAAGAAGAGCATATCTCTGGTGACAGCAATACGATGAAGTACCAGTGAAATTCTGTATATACAAAAGCATGTATGTATGTATACATATGCATGTGTATTTATGTGTGTATGCATATGTGTGTATGTATGCATATATATATATGTATGCACCCACATTCGGAAATGAAATACTTCATCAGCGATGGCCATACTCGCCTAACGGCCCAACAGCCATCTCATGTACGCGTGTATGTACATGTGTGTTTGTGTTAATGCATATATGTCTGTGAATGGTATGTATGTATGTATGTGTGAATGTGTATGTGTGTATTTGTATATGTGTGTGTATGTATATTTGTATACGTACTGGATGTCTCCGACTGCTACTGATACTACATGATACAACATCTGAAGAACGTGAATGCAGAAATCAACGAATGGCAGACGATAAGCCTCCGTCCGATACGGTAGCTTGTTTTGCTGTCCGAAATGAAAAAAAAAAATCTATAGAATTGATCACCAATAACTAATATTAAATATATTTATAGAAAAGTCCTCGTTGAGCAATCTAATCACATATTTACATACACAAACATACGCACACGCACACACATATGCAAACACACACACACATACGGACATTGCGCGCGCGAGTGTGTCTGCACCTAAGCGTGTGTATATGTGCTCATACACAGACAAAACACAGACAAAACACACACACACACACACACACACACACACACACACACACACAATCACACACACACATGCGCGCACGTACATTCCAATAACTGTAAGTACAAGAAGATATGAAATATCCAAAGACGATATATTGTGATAATATCTGGAGCAGCCGTCGGCTAATCATCATTAATGAGGTCGCGAATAGCGACGAACGGACTCTGAGCATTCATCTGATTGATTTATCAAAAGAACGGTCGAACACTCGCTTATTTAGGGGATTAATTAGTTAATTCAATTACAAACAATAGTAAAAATGAAGTGAAATGGAACTAGGGCGAGTTTTTGTTCTTTTTATATCGGCAAAAATATCTTCGCTAGATACAACTTATATACATACATATACCCACAGATATATATATATATATATATATATATATATATATATATATATATATATATATATATATATATATATATATATATGTATATATATATATATATATATATATATATATATATATATATATAATACAAAATGGGACAAGAGCGCAAAACATCCAGACTGTTAAGTGATACGAAAAAAGGGACAACATAACATCCAGATAGATGATACAAAGAAAACAAGGACGGGTCATTCGGAGTTTTCTTTCCTCGGTCGAGTTCCAGATTATCTTTGCAATTTCGGTTGGTTATACTCGAGATTGCTCCAATCTGGCCAGCCCCAAGGAAAAACTAAGCTAAGAGCATTAGATTCCTTGGAAGAAAGCAGAAAATGTATACGAAAACAAGGACTGAAAAAAAGGGAGAATGTTACACAAATACAAATAACAGGAGATAACAACAGGTGTCTTTCGACTAAGGACTAATTAAATCAAGCTGACGTGTGTGGAAGTAAAGCCTTACGGCAGGGAAGGAATATAGATGTTGCACGTGTTCCTTGTTACGACCGTAATTTCTCTTCTGTGCATCTGTTCAATGTCATGGACGTGTTTAGGAGACGTCACACCGTATTTTATCGCATCTGTTTTATACTTTTTATAATTGTATTTTTCATATAAATAAAATCAATAAACCTTTTGAATCTATGATTTTCTTCCCTTTTAAATGAAGGGGGTAACATCGGTGCAAATAAATATATTTTGGAGTATTTGGTTAAAAAATTTCCCTGACTCCTGATATAAACTGAAAGACTCGAAAATCGATTGAGGTTGCTCATTATTTTTTTTAATCTATGGAGGAACTGCTAAATTAGCCTTGTTTATATAGGGCTAATATACAATATAGGTTACACATACACACACAAATTAGCCCTGTTTATGTAGGGTTACACACACACACACACACACATAACGGGCTTCCACACATTTTCTGTCAACCAAATTGACTCACAAGTCATTGGCGGGTCCGGCCGGGACAATTGTAGAAGACACTGCCGTGCAGTGGGATTGAACCCGATACAACGTGATTATAAAGCCAGCTTCTTAACAACGCAGTCATGCTTGCACCTATCATACGAACATGGCTGTGTGGTTAAGACTTAAACAAACCAACACCAGTTGTCAAGCGGCGGTGGGGTACAAACACACATATGTATACACGACCGGATTCCATACAGTTTCCGTCTACCAAAATCACTCACAAGGCATTGCTCTAGCCCGGGGCTATAAAGCAGAAGACTCTTGCCCAAGGTGTCACGGAGCAGTGGGATCGAAACTTAAACCATGTAGATACAAAGCGAGCTGCTTTTTTTAATCCCAACAACCATGCCTACCTCTAAGAATGGTAAATTTCTCTTGTACATTCGTTAATTGGCTCAACGATACAAAACGTCCTCCACCTCTCCACGTCCTCCACCTCTACACGTCTACACGTCTTTATGGCCTTTTGCCAACGCAAGCAATCGTACATTAACAGGAGGAGGAAGAGGAGGAGTAAGAAAAGAATCGCTGTGGGATATTTAGAAAGTACTTTGAAATGTAAGTAGACTTAGATGAGGTCAAAGAACTAGCAGACGACTTGCCTAGTTGAGAAGATAACCGATTAATCCATTAGAGTTATTCTCGTCTCAGTTCCGGGTGATATAGAGGAAACAGTAAACTAAGCTGTTCGTAGTTGGCGATGCGGTTTCGATTCTCATTTTTAGCTTCTGTTTTTTTTAAATCTTGTTTCATTTCGTTTCAGCCATCGGATTGCAGCCATGCAGGGGTATTACCTTGAAGGGTATTATTCCAAAAAATCGACACTCCAGTACTTTTTTTAAAAAGGCAATCTTTGTATCCAACTTAACATTTATTCATGCATAAATCACACGCCTAATTTAGTGTTAAATCTTGGTACAAAATTTGTTTCCCTTCATATTCCAACTTGATATCAGCCTTGCTTCATATATAAGCTGCACCTTAGATTTTTCAGTTAAAAACAAAAAGAAATCAGAGTGGTTTATGCATGGGTACCTCGGAATAGATTTCATGATACATAAATGTAATTCTAAGAAGGTGTATTAGCTGCAATATCCATAATGTACACACATAGATTATGGAAGAAGAGAAAGCTACATTTATTCAAAATTTCTTGTCTGTACAATTGACTTTGCAGCAATGAATACCAATCCGTGTGGTGAATAAAAATTCAAAAATAACTACCATATTTACTCACGTAAAAATTACACATTTTATTCAATACTAAGCCTTGGTACAAAATATTCCAAACTTGATATCAGCTTTGATCCTTATATAAGCTGCATTCCAGCTTTTCTATAAAATAGGGATCTTTCTGAGTTCCAATAGGGATCTTTCTGAATTGACGGACACCACTTTTCATTTATGTTTTATGTAGTGTTTTTGGTACCGAAACACTTTCAAACTTCGTATACTTGTATATTTTGTGTTATAGAACAGATAATAGTGCAACTTATATAGGAGTAAATATGGTACTTGATCACACGCCCACGCCTGTGCCCACATGCTATGTCTGATAAAAAAAAAAGGCAAACACACACACACACACACACACACACACACACACACACACACACACACACACACACACACACACCAGGATGGTCCCGACTGGAATCCGCTTGTATCATAGGTCTGTTTGATCACAGCCAGAGCAGCTGCGCATAATTTTTTCGAAGCAGAACAAGAGTGCCTTCTGGTTTTGGTGATTGAAATCTTCACAAAACTCAAAGGGAGCAGTAAAGTTTTATTTTTGAGGGGAGGGGTGCGTCAGACACTCACGGACACCTGCCCTTCTTTAGCTTTTGTCGTCCTGGGTCGACGTACCAGCTGAACAACTACATCGATTCTATAACAGAACGACGCTCAGCTTTGTAGTAGAAGTATTTTCGGACTCCCAGAGAGAACATACATTCCATGCCATATGTTTGACACTTTCTGACGCAATATTCCTCGAATACTGTTGCCAAAATCTATCCCAGACTTATTCTTGGCTTCGTATATCGTTTCCTCCACTATTCTTCTTCTTCACTAGATACACCTTAAGATCTGATTACAGGTTCTAGAAATCTAGAAATGTACACGCTGTAGCTGTCTATCAATGTGCGTGTGTGTGTGTGTGTGTGTGTGCACAAACATTTTTGTGTGTATGTATATATATATATATATATATATATATATATATACGATATATATATACGTACTGTAATCCCTTGCCATATCGCGGGGGGGGGGGTTGGAACTTACTCTCGCGACAGTCGCCGGATTAGTGTGCATGTATATATATATATATATAATACATTTATAATATATGTATGTATATCCATATATGCATATGTGTGTGTATATATATACATATACATTGTATATATAAATGTAGATACATACATGTTATGTGTGTGTTGCATGTCTGTAAATATATACACTCACAAAACTTTAAGTCACATGGAGCTGAGTAAGACTGAGTAAAAAATATCTGTAGCTCCTACCAAAATGTGTTGACTGCTATTTGGTTTCGTTTGTCCATCACTCGTATACTCCCCCCCCCCCACAGATATATGTACGGAGAGAGTTAAACTGAAACCAATGCCAAAATGAATATTTGCCAACAGATTTCGCTGCGTCATTTTAAAAACATTAAAACATTAACAATGCTTGGAAGTTCATTTCTGTCAGACGATCGGTTTCGTGAAACACGGAATAAGAGTTTGTGTGTGTGTGCGTGTATGTCTCTGTGTGTGTCTGTGTGGTAAGAAGCTTGCTTCCCAACCACATGGTTCTAAGTTCAGTCCTACTGCGTGGTACCTTGCGCAAGTGTCTTCTACTATAGCGTCGAGCCGACCAAAGCGCCAAAGCGTTGTGAGTGGATTTGGTAGACGGAAACTGAAAGAAGCCCGTCGTTATTTATTACTTGTGTCTGTGTTTGTCCCTCCACCATCGATTGACAACCGATGTTGGTATGTAACCGGCCCTATAAGTCTCAGGGCTTCAGGGCTCGAGACAATACTTATTGATCCAAGCTAATCCGGATTCTTCCCGCAACTTACCCAGGCTCTGTCACAAATGTTATTCTAAAATTCCAGGCTAGGATATCGAATGAATTAAGATATTGACACAGACTAATCCGATTAACTTCATTGTTGATAATCCGTTTTTGACCTATCTCTGACACGTTTCTCCTAATCTTTTTGACTTAATTGACATTTTCTATATCTACCCTTATTTACACAAATCTATGTACCTATCTAGCAATGAAGCTAGTTACCTACCTACTTACCTACCTACCTACCTACCTATTCATTTATCTACTCTCTCCCTCTCCTTCTCTTTCATTATCAATCTATTTACCCTTGCTACAAATTAACCTATCGGTCCACTCATATAGACTAATTTCTTCATGTTCCCATAACTTGACGCTTCGGCAAAAGTAATCGATAGAATAAGTTCCAGACTTTAAAACGTAAGTACTGGAGACGATCTTTTTGGCTAGACCCTTTAGCATTCAAAATCACTCTGTCAAATGCAATGTGTATTTATTGACATTATTTTCAACTAGCGGGACCCATGAATATTTCACGGAATTAATAGTAAAACTATTGGGTTATTTCTGAAAACTTTATCCAAAAAAACTGTGGTGAAAGCTTACCTTACTTCCTTTAGCATGAAACTGGGTGACAAGACAAAGCCTGGGCGCCCCATATAGTGTGCAAAGCATGTGTTGAAACACTGAAACAGCGACTGCTTCAAATGCTTAAGCAGAATGTTTCCAGTGCTGTGTCTGTACCAAAAGACAGTTGCTCATCTGTTATTCATTGGAAAATGAAGGAAATTGGAAGGTTTAAGAGGCCTAATCTGGCTTGAACATAAAACAGAATAGTTTGGCCACATATGGTTAGTTTAACCCTTTAGCTTTCAGATTACTCTGTCAAATGTAATGCTTCTTTATTCACATTGTTTTGAATCAATCATGCATTATCATGCAGCTTTGAGATTTTGATGATGCGATTATTTTATTCTTCAAATGACATCGTAAGGTAGGTGTGAGAGGCCGAATCTGGCTGGTTTGAACATAAAGCAGAATATTTTGGGCCGGATATAGCTGGTTTAAATGCAAATGCCTAAAAATAATGAAGGCGGTGCTCCAGCAGAGCCGCAGTTCAAAGACTGAAACAAAAAGATTAAAAGATAAAAATGTTTCATTACACTGGGTAACATTTTTGAAAAAAATTTTTAGTTGTCTTGCTTTTTACAATTAATCCTCCCTAATTTGATGGTATTGGCTTCAGAAATGTCCCCAGAAATTTCTATCATGTCAAGTTTTTTTGTTAAACAGGAATTTATTTATTTATTTATTTATTTATTTATTTTTTTTTTTACCAAAAATGTCAATTTTTTCATTAAATCCACTACTGAAATTGTTGTTGCTGGCACTCCGTCGAGGGTTCTAGTCGATCCGATCAACGGAACAGCCTGCTCATGAAATTGACGTTCAAGTGGCTGAGCACTCCACAGACACGTGTACCCTTAACGTAGTTCTCGGGGGATATTCAGCGTGACACAGCCGGAGGATATGGTAAAGACATTTGCCGAAGGTACCACGCAGTGGAGACGAACCCGGACCCATATGATTGGGAAGCAAGCTTCTTACCACACAGCCACGTCTAGACATACTTAATTAATATTATTTCTCCTCACAAAATACACTTGCAAGATAGAGGCGCGTCTTATGCAATGCGTGAGTGCACCTTACACGCAGGCAAATACTATGCTTCAAAACAACTCGACTGTATCCACACACACACACACACACAGACACACACACACACACACACACACACACACACACACACACACACACACACACACACACACACACTCACGGATGGATAGACTGTTTAGTCACTCATATTTGGCAGATTCGAATGTAAGCCGACTTAGAAGCAGCAGCAACAACAACAAGGAAAACAACAGCAATGATACCGAGTGAACGTATTCTGGCAACGATTGGCTCATCCGTCTATCATTTCTTAGGATTTTCATATTTGATTTCATCACAAAAGCAGCTTCCATAGATCTGGTTTCATAATCATTATCTATCCGTTCCTTTGTTTTGTACACATCCATCTCTGTTTGTATGTGTGTGTATGTATACATAGACACAGTGCACTCACTCTCAGACACGTGGACGTACACACATACACACACATTATATATATAATGTAGAGTCATTATGCAAACCAGATACAGAAATTATATATATATATATATATTTATATATATATATGTATATATATATGTATTGAGAGAGGAAGAGAGAGAGAGAGAGAGAGAGATGTATATAGATGTATATATATATGAATATGTGTGTGTATATATATATATATATGCATGTGTGTGTGTATATGTATGTGTGTGTATATATATATATATGGATATGTATGTGTAATTATATGGATATATATGAATGTGTGTGTAATTATATGGATATGTATGCGTGTGTATGTATATATATATATATATGGATATATATGTGTATATACATATAGATGTGTGTGTGTGGGAGAGAGAGAGAGAGAGAGAGAGAAGGGGAAGCACGAATGCTTGAGTGTGAATGTTTGTGTTTGTGTGTGGTGTTTTGTATATTTCTCATCTCCCAAATACCCAAATCGATAAATCAATATCTATATTAAAAAAGAAAATGAAAACAAAAAAAAAAAAAAAACACAAAAGACGAAGGAAAGATATGATGCAGCTCGCCCTTATTCCACATCTCAAAATATATTACATCCGTTCACGTCTACATACCGGATTTGTTATCGATATGTAATCTTCGAATGCAGGCGGGTATGCGCGCGCGCCTGTATATATGTATGTATGTATGTATGTATGTATGTATGTACGCGCGTGCGTGTGCGTGTGTCTATGCGTGTATATGTGTGTATGTATGTGTGTATGTATGTATGTATACATGCACGCATGTATGTATCTATCTATGTATGTATGTTCTTTCATTCTTTTATATGTTTCAGTCTTGAGGCTGTGGCCATGCTGGGGCACCGCCAGTTAGCAATAATGCCGTTCCCATGCCGGGAATCGAACTGGGTCGCCTGGGTGAAAGCCAGGAATCTTAAGCACTGGACCACATGGGATGTATGCATCTATGTATGCATGTACGTATGTACATATACACATATATACATTTATATACAATGTGCAGCTGACCCCCTACAACAGTGCATGACTTTTGTTCCTTGTTGCGCTGAATAATATCAGGACAATTGTATTTGCACCGGTTATGTATGTATGCATGTATGTATGTATGTGTCGAGGGCACATGGCCTAGTGGTTCTATAATCACTACTGCACCTTGGCTGTGTGGTACACCGTGTACCTGTCCAAGTAACGTAGATGTGACGAAGGTAGTGAGCTAATGTACAGCAGATACATTTGGTCACTATAAATGAACCTTTTGTGCAGATCGTTCAGCAAGAAATTGAGAGCCGTCTTTCTCGGAATCGAGATATAGTAATCCCTCGCGATATATCGCGGTTCACCTATCGCGTTTCACCTATCGCGGTTTTATCATTTAAGCTTACATCGATTCCTCCGTGTTGTTGTTTTGCATTTATAATAAAATGAATATATACAAATCATAAACAACAACAACAATAATAAAAAAATATTCAGACAAATACATAACAAAAACACCAGGACTTACAAATATATATAACGTACAGAAAATTGCACTACTGGGCACTGCACACATCCTACGCAAAACACTTTCAATACAGTAACCATAAGAGCACTACAGCAAACCACAGCGCATACCCAAGGCGCACAGAGCTGGGCTCGGTAGTGAAGTGAAAGCACGTTATAAAAATAAAACTACTGAACAATAATAATAATAATAATAATAATAATAATAATAATCATATGTGTAGTTTTTCTTCGAGACACGATTTATTCATGCATTTTCAAAATGAAATTTTCTTCGGAATTCTAGTAAAAAGATCTATAATTAATTACAAGATTGAAAGCTATAATAGAAGAAAAAAAAAAAAAAGAAGAAAAAACAGACGAAAAGGAAATGGAAACACAGCTGAAAGAATAAAAAGAAAGAAAAATGAATAGCTTAGTTAAAAATTAATCGAAAAATATATCCCAAGCATTTAAGAAGAGTAGTTTCGAAGAGAGTAGGAGTAGAAACAACAACAACGCCAACAAGAACAAACTGCAACAACAACAGAATGAACAATAACAATAACAACAACAACAGCAGAAACAACAACAACGGCGGCAACAACAACAACAACAACAAAGTGATCATTACAAACAGCCAAACAACCGAAATTCGTTCATATATTAGTTGTGTCAAAACGAGCCTTTCTTAAACGTAAACTAAATCAACAGAATCGCTAGACTTACCACAGTTATGTAGCAGGAATATGTATACAAATTTAATTTGTGATCCATGGGAAGAGCCATTTTAACGATGCGTCCTGCCCTACTCTTCGAAACGCCTGTGTTAGAATGGGGGAAGCTGATGAAGGAAAAATGTTCTCTATGTGGCCTGTGTGTGTTCTATACTCTGGTTATTATTATTTTTTTGTCTACGTTTTGTTTGCAACGTCCTGTACCCAGATATGCACTTATATATACAGGTAGACGTAGGTATGCACATACCTGTACGTATATATGCATATACTCATTTATTATTTGTTATATATATATATATATATATATATATATATATATATATGTATATATATATATATATATATATATATATATATATATACATATATATATATATATATGTGTGTGTGTGTGTGTGTGTGTGTGTGTAATACAGCGGTCTTATTTTTATATTGTCAAGCACTATATTACTGTTTATAGCTTATTACTGGTTGTGACGTTACCGTCGGTTTCGCGCCACTAGAAGATATTGGCGTGAAACTGACTGGTTTCATTCGAATTCGTTGGTACTCTTGAGTTTCAAGTGTGATGCTTGTCGTCAGCCATTTTGAATTTGAATGACAGAAGTTGATTGTTATTACCGTAAGGTAAGCTGCGATTGGTCGAGGAAGATCACGCGGTGTCGTGGTTTGATGTTGGTATATGGGTAACAGTCGGCTGGAAAATACCGGATGGCGAACAGGAAATTGACCAGGTGGAGGACACGAAATAAGACCACATGGCGATTAGAAGTCGGTCAGGTTATCGGGGTGGGGGGAGCAGGAAAGAGCGGCATGTGCACGTATATAGTTCTATATGTGGGTATATCCGGGTCCCGGGTAGTTAGAGGCCTGAAATTTGCCAGGAGAGCATATCTCAAAGCGGCGAGCTGGCAGAAACGTTAGCACGCCGAGCGAAATGCTTAGCGGTATTTCAGCTGCCGTTACGTTCTGAGTTCAAATTCCTCCGTGGTCGACTTTGCCTTTCATCCTTTCGGGGTCGATAAATTAAGTACCAGTTACGCACTGGGGTCGATGTAATCGACTTAATCCCTTTGTCTGTCCTTGCTTGTCCCGTCTATGTTTAGCCCCTTGTGGGCAATAAAGAAATAAGAAGAGCATATCTCTGGTGACAGCAATACAATGAAGTACCAGTGAAATTCTGGGGACCGATGTAATAATTAACTAGTCTCCCCCCAAAAAAATTTCAGGCCTTGTGCCTATAATAGAAAGGGTTAAAGCGCCTCCCCCTATTGGGAGTTTTATTTGTTATATCTTTCTCTGTTTTTCTCACTGTTTACACGAACGTTTTCTTCTTTTCGGACAAAACCTTTTGTAACCTTCGTCCTGTCTTTGTCCTTACATGCTTTTAATTTATATTAGCCCTTGTGGCCAATAAAACCAGAAATTATTATTATTATTATAGTTTTAGGTTCCCCTTCTCAGCTTTCTCTAGTTGTTTACATAATCCTGGTGATGAGGTGAGAGGGTCAGTCAAGGTTACGTATTATGAACTTTACAAAAATAACAACTTTTGCTGAGATGGGTGGAATATCCAGCTGCGCCGTTGAGGCCTTATTTTCCTCGTCCGCACACACACACACACACACACACACAGAGCACTTGTAGAGTCTGTTGGTGGTAGCACTTGAACTGGATTCCAAGTCTAATGTGTCACAACCCCACCCCACCACGAACCCCACCTGCACCACCACCACCACCACCACCACCACCACCACCACCACTACCACTACTACTACTACTACTACTACTACTACTACTACTACTACAAAAGCCACTATCATCACTTACAGTTACTACTACCACCACCACCATCACAAACACTACGACCACCATCACCACCATCAGCCCCACAACCACCATATCACTTCTACGACACACTATATATATGTGTGTGTGTGTGTGTGTATGTTTATCTATCTATCTACCTATCTACCTATCTATCTATCTATCTATCTATCTATCTATCATTTTTTTTCGGATAATATACATTTCTATTGTTAATAATAATAATCCTTTCTACTAAAGGCACAAGTCTTAAAATTTAGGGAGGTGACTCGTCGATTACATCGACCCCAGTGTTTCACTGGTACTTAATTTATCGACCCCGAAAGGATGAAAGGCAAAGTCGACTTCGGCGGAATTTGAACTCAGGACGTAGCGACGGGTCAAATACCGCTGAACATTCCGTCCAATGATGACGATGATGATGATTTCAAAATTTGGCACAAGGCTAGCAATTTCAGGGTGCGGTGGGCTGGGGGTGGGGTGGGTGTGTGGGTGGGGGTAATTGGTCGATTAGATCAACCCCAGTAATCAACTGGTATTTATTTCATCGATCCCTAAAGCCTGGAAGGTAAAGTCGACCTCAGCTGAGTCTGAATAATAATAATAATATGATGTTGATAATAATAATAATAATAATAATAATAATAATAATAATGATAATCCTTTCTACTATAGGCACAAGGTTTGAAATTTGGAGGGAGGGGTTTAAGCCGATTACATCGACCCCAGTACTCAACTGGTACTTAATTCATCGACCCGAAAGGATGAAAGGCAAAGTCCACCTCGGCAGTGTTTGAAAAGCACATGTAATACTTTTATTCAAACACATATTACTAAATACTTTATACGACATACTTTAACTTTCTTTCTTCTTCCTTCCTTCCTTTCTTTCTTTCTTTCTTTCTTTCTTTTTTCTCCCCCCTCTCTCTCACACAGATTTATACATTTATATATATTATTGACCCATTTGTCTGAGACACACAGCTTGATATCATTTCATTGAGTACAACAGCGAAGGGGGTTTTAAATCTGACAAATAAGAGAAGAGAAAAACCACTTGAAGATCTGCACACTCATGACGCAACACGCATACCCACACACACACACACACACACGTACATGCATATATGCACACACGCACTTGCGCGCACGCACGCACACACGTGCTTACACACATGTTCTCACACTCATACATACATACATACATACATTCACCTATACGGGCATACACAGAGGCATAGATATATGGGACGGTCGGGGCTGGAACGCCGTTTTCCATGGGTCCGCTCAGTTATAACTGATTAAGGGACTAAAAGACGTTATCATCATCATCATCATCACAATCATCATCATGATGGATACTAACTACTACTACCATCTTCACCGTTATCATCACCACCACCACCACCACCACCACCACCACCAGCTTACTACTACCACCGTCACCATCTTCACAGCCACCACTACTACCACCGTCACCAGCAGCAGCAGCACAAGCAGCAACAGCGGCACCACCACCACAACCACCACCACTACCACGACGACGACGACGACCACCACCACCACCACCAGCATCACCACCACCACCACCACCAACAGGACCACCACCACCACCACCACGACCACCACCACCACCACCATCACCACGACCACCACCACCACCTTACCACTACCACCATCACCATCTTCACAGCCACCACCACCACCACCACCACCATCACCACCACCACCACGACCACCATCATCACCACCACCACCACCACCACCACCACCACAATCACCACCACCACCACCACCACCACAATCACCACCACCACCACCACCTCCACCACCACCACCACCACCTCCAGCAGGACCACATCGTCACTCCAACATCATTCCTCCATCAGCACCATCACCATTATCATCACCATCATCACAACCTTAATATTCGACATCATCCTGCTCCCATTCCCCCCCCCCCTCGTTATCGAGTGTTGAATATTAAAACAATTCACGATTGCTGCATTTGGCGCAGAAATTGCGTTCATATGTTTGTTATCGACAAAAATCCGCCGCCAATTGTCTCCGTTTTCGGAACCCGGCTGTCTCTGTAGTGTACTGTAGCTTATGTCAATAAGTGTCATTGTTTATAGTTAGAGCAGATAAGAGATAAAAAACTAGAATGGGCTGAAAGAAAAAAACCACACAGTGGCCAGTGACATGCATTTGAACTACATAGACGAGTACAGGTATATCAAATACCGTACAACATAAATGCTAGATTTAATAAAATTATGTTGTCTAGGGAGGGTCACTATGCCAATATTAATAACACACGCACTGGTTCAATTCCACTCCTTTATTATTAGTCAATCGGTTAGTAAAGACCCTCTTCGGTTATGAATGACCGTGAGATTTGCAACTAGGAAGTACCCCTCCGAGGCACAAGTCCAGGCAAGGTTGTTTATGGAAGACCAGTAGCCGCCCACAGGCGTGGCTGTGTGGTAAGAAGCTTGCTTCCCAACCACATCGTTCTGCATTCAGTTCTACTGCGTGGCACCTTGAGCAATTGTCTTCTACTGTAGCCTCGTGAGAGGATTTGGTAGACGGAAACTGAAAGAAGCCCGTCGTATATATATATATATATATATATATATTTATGTGTGTGTGTGTGTGTGTGTTTGTCCCCCCCGCCATCGCCTGACAACTGATGCTGGTGTTTATAGTGGTTCAGCAAAAAAGACTGATAGAATAAATACTAGGCTTACAAAGAATAAGTCCTGGGATCGATTTGTTCGGCTAAAAAGAAAAAACACCCTTCAAGGTGGTGCTCCAGCATGGGCCCAGTTAAATATCTCAAGTAAGTGAAAAAGTAAGAGTACTCCTTTTTGTATAAGTTCAAGCCCCCTAGCAACTGTAGATAACGCCGGACAATTGTGCTGATGACGGTTATTGAGCAAGAAACATGTATCCACAACTGTCCTCTATCTCCAGACAATAAGCCTGTACCTTTATTTAATAGCATGTCAATTTTGGAGAATATTTGATTCTTGATGTTATTTCCTCTTCTAAAGAGGAGCTGGTCTTCATTGCCCCTTTAGTGAATATGATATATCCTTCAGAGGTGGAGATAGTTTTGATAAATCAAGAATTTATGCTGTATAGTATTTGATATACCTGTATTTTTTATACTGTTCAATGCCATCGGTTACTCTCAGTTATTTCTCGTCGCTCAATTTTGTTTTTGTTATTGGTATAAATATTTAGAATGGCTGACGGAATAATGAGCCAATACAGACAAAGAAAGGATGCTAAACTCCAATTATAAAGAAAATTCCCCAAAAGAAACGAGAAGACCTATTCCCGAAGATAGAACCTTGTGGAACGATGGTGGAAGATGGACGGTACTGGTGGAAGGCATTGATAAGATATAAATGGGGGAGAGGGAGAGAGAGGGAAGGGAGAGAAGGTGAGAGAGAAAGTGAGAGCGAGAAAGGCTGGAAAAAGAAGGGAGAGATATAGAGATAAAGAAAGTGGAAGCGAGAAAGACAGGGAGAGGACGGGAGGAGGGAGAAAGAGAGGGAAATATATAGAGAGAGGGTGAGAGGAATCGGCCTAGGTACTTGAGTGGTACTTCATTTTATCGACACCGGATGTGTATGCGTGTGTGTGTGTGTGTGTCTGTGTGTGTGTGAAAGAGAGAAACAGCTAACAGAAAGAATGTCCGTAAGAAGATGTTGGGCAACGTGATGAAATAAATGTGTTAGTAAGGGAGTGGTAAGATAAGAAGTAGAATATGAAGTGAGGGTGAGTCAAAGGAGAAGCGGAAGAGAAAGTAGCAGCGGGTGATCGGGGGACCAAAGAGGAAGTAGACGGCGGGGCTGGAGGGTTGAGGGCGGAGTGGCAGCAGCAGCAGCAGTAGTAGTAGTAGTAGTAGTCGTCGTCGTCGTCGTAATGTAACTGGCGAAGCGAGAGAAGAAAAAGAGAAAGAAAAGAAGTATGAACAAATAGTAAAACAATTGATGGAGGGGCCGGGGGTAGAAGATAAACAGATGGGGAGGAGGAGGAGGAGGAGAACGAGAATAAATGGGGGAAAGAGAAAAGGGCCAGTGTGTGTGTGTGTGTGTGTGGGCGGTATCGACGCAATGGGAAACATCTTTGTCGTAAGTTGTTGGTGTCTCGGCATTTTTTTTCGACAAGAATCCCAGCTGTCTTTTGTCTTTTGTTGTTCTTGTTGTTCTTGTTGTTCTTGTTAGTTCTGTGTCTATTGTTCTTGCAGCTATTGTTACTGTTGTGGGTGGTGATGGTAGTGGTGGTGGTGGTGGTGGATGGTGGTGGTGGTGGTGGTGGTGGTGGTGGTGGTAGTGGTAGTAGTGATGCTGCTGGTGTTGTTGCTGTTTTTTTTGTTATTGTTTGTTGTTGCTGTTCTGGATGTTGCAACTAATATTATTCTTGTTGCTGCTCTTGATGTGAGTTCTGTTGTCACTCTTATTGTGATTGTTGTTGTTATTGTTGATGTTATAGTTGTACCTCCCATTGTCGCTATTGTTACTGTTTTAGTATCATTGTTCTTACAGACGGAATGAGACACTTGGGCACCGCTGTTTGGACGCTGACGATTTGGCACGACCGACTGGGCAGTCAACCTGTCTTGGCGACAGTATGTTTTGGCGATGGAGGCAAAAATGTACACATGCAGATCTTCTTTTTTTTCTTCTTCTTCTTCTTCTTCTTCTTCTTAGCACGCCGTCGGTTATAACGACGAGGGTCTCAGCTGATGCGATCAACGGAACAGCTTGCTCGTGAAATTAACGTGCAAGTGGCTGAGCACTCCACAGACACGTGTACCCCTAATGTAGTTCTCAGGGAGATTCAGCGTGACACAGAGTGTGACAAGGCTGGCTCATTTTTGCCAGCTGAGTGGACTGGAGCAACGTGAAATAAAGTGTCTTGCTCAAGGACACAACGCGTCGCCGGGAATTGAACTCACGACCTTACGATCGGGAGCCGAATGCCCTAACCACTAAGCCACGCGCCTTCACACACATACAAACAGAGTGAGAGAAAGAGTGAGGAAGGGTGAGAGATGTCGAAAGAAGCATTAAAATGCCCGGTGTCAAGTAAGTCTGCGTCGAATCAGCGACGCCTAATAAGTGCCACCAAAACGGCCGTGCCAGAACGCCACGTATTTCTTTTGTTTTTGCGAGGTCTGGAGAAAGGGGGACGTACAAATGTTTTTTGCAGGCCCTTGTAAACCGATGAGATCGATGACCCCGGAAGGATTAAAAGCAAAGTCGACCTCGGCGGAATTTGAACTCAGAACGTAACGGCAGACGAAATACCGCTAAGCATTTCGCCTGGCATGCTAGAGATTCTGCCAGCTTGCTGGCTTCCTTTCTACTATAGGCACAAGGCCTGAAATTTTGGGGGAGGGGACTATTCGATTAGACCACTCTAAGACATGAAACTGGCACATAATTACAATGTTTTACACGCATGGCTGTACTCTGTGCAATAACACAACTCCAACTTTAATCAATAAAAACATTCTAAAATATCTTTCCATAAGAATTTACCGTACAACCAAATTATCATTACCGTAAGAGAGTTTTTCTTCACGATAACTGCAGTGAATTTGCCTTTAGAATATACATGTGCTGTAAAGCGCGCACGACGCGTAATCAAATGTACGGGTTCGATGGTAAATAATTTTCAACAAGCAGTTACGTAAT
>NC_142949.1:30283152-30305652 GCF_046866305.1 Octopus bimaculoides | reverse complement strand
CTCTCGCCACCACCACCACCACCACCACCACCAGCATCCACACACTACTAAGTCCCCCATCACACCTCTCGTGCCACCATCACAGTCTTATAGCTACCACCGCACCTCAGTAGCAATATCCTCCCACCACTGCATCATTACAGGAAGGAGTTTAATTTTATCGTTTCGAATGCACAAACCACTTGTTAAACTTACAGAACGAGTGTGTTTTGTTTCAGAGGCGATTTTTGTTCTGAAGTAGAAAGACCTAATTGCGGCTATGCAGACAGATATGTCCCATCCACTCAACACAACCATTGAAGATCGGTTAAGTAGCAGAGACAGAGGACGTCCTTGATGGCTGTCAAAAAGCGGAGAGGGGAGTACATTATTAGCTCGGGTATCTGTGTGTAAAGGTGCATGGTTCAGTGGTTAGAGCGTCGGGCTCACAATAATGAGGTTGTGAGTTCGATTCCTGGACTTAGCTGTGCATTGTTTTCTTGAGCAAGACACTTTATTTTTCGTTGCTCCATCCAGTTCACTCAGCTGTAGAAATGAGTTGCGATGTCACTGGTGCCAAGCTGTATCGGCCCCTTTATATTTCATTTGGATAACATCAGTGGCATGGAGAGGGAAGGCTGGTCTTCCATAAACAACCTCGCCCGGACTTGTGCCTCCGAAGGGAACTTCCTAGGTGCACTCCCATGGTCATTCACGAACGAAGGGGGTCTTTACCCTATTGTACATATGATGGTGTGGAGAGGGGAGGCCAGTTGAATAACTGTAAACCTACTTTTGGGTCACCTTGTATATATAAAGAAAATTTCCGACTTTTTAACCATTCTGCTGGTGCCGCTGACTTCAGTGCCTCTCGTCTCTCGTCTCTCGTCTCTCTTCTATCTCTAGTTAAGCATAAAAACAGGATGCTACAATATTTTTAGTTTCGTTTCATAAGAGACATCACCCGAAGATTTCAAGATAACATTTATTGACTGATAACACTGAACTTTCATAGTCTTTTCTCTTTTTCTTTTTTCGAAGAGTGCGAGAGAGAGAGAGAGAGAGAGAGAGGGGGGGTATTGGCGGTAGGGATGGAGTTAGGAGAAAATAATATGTTTTTCATAGATAAGTGTAAGTCGTATTAGTCTTATTACTTTCGTCTGGATTAACAACCAGAGTTGAGAGAAGTACTGGACACGTGAGTGCGATGGCACTTGCGATAGTAAAGGCTGGTGGGAAGAGAGAGAGAGAGAGAGAGAGAGAGAGAGAGAGGGAGAGGGAGAGAGAGAGAGAGAGAGAGAAGTAGAGAGGGATGTAGGAAGTACAAGATAGAATAAGAGAAATGACAGAGAGAGTGAGCAGGAGAGAAAGACTGATAGACAAAGAGAATATGACTCACATTAAGGAAAAAACAGATTAATTAGAATGAAAACGAAGATTGAAAGAGATAGCTAAATGGAGGGATAGATAGATAGCTAGATGGAGGGATAGATAGATAGATAAATAGATAGATAGATAGATAGATAGATAGATAGAGAAATGGAGAGAGAGAAAGAGAGAAAGAGACAGAGAGAGAGAGAGAAATTAAACTGATTTATGTACGAAGACGAAACAGATAAAAGAAATCAGCTAATGAATTTATTAATGGATTGGAATGACGACAGATCCAATAAAGCTGTGTAGAAACTAATATCTAATTTAATTTCATGAATTTATTTTTTCGATTTAGGTTTTGACAGAGAAACGGACGAAAACATTTATCTTGAACCTTACTAACACAAAATCAACATCTTACTCCCCACCTTTCTCTCTCTCACTGATTTTTTCATCTCTCCTTCTTGTTTTGGTGCACTTCTAATCCTCAGATTAACCCAATAATCCAACCACCCATTTAGCTATCGATACACCTTATTTAGTGCACATTTGATCACAGCATTTGATCATGCCGGGCAAAATGCTTAGTGGCATTTCGACCGTCCTTATGTTCTGAATTCGAATTCCACCGAAGTCGACTTTGCTTTTCATCCTTTCGGGATCAATAAGATAAGTACAGGTCGTCGTTGACTTACGACCGATCGCCTTTATGACGACTGGTGCGCCAGCTCCCGGCAGCAATAATAAATAGCCCAGTTGAAATTTAATGCGTTTAATTTCTTTGAAATTAAATCCTTCTACGGATGATGTCAGCTAACAAACGCTTCCCCTAGGTTTGGTTATCGATCGCCACTTTGGTTATCCCAAGTGTTGGATGAATATCCTGTCGTGGAGACATCGAGGCAACCTTGTATTTCTTTATAAGATGACTGCTTGAGACTCCGACATTTTTGACTAACGCCAGTACAATAGCATAATGCAGAATGCTGTGTGTGACTTTTACCTGAGAATGTACCTTAAGAATGTAAAAATGTAAAACAAAGGTACGTAGTCCTGCAGGCCGACTTACGACCAGTCAGTCGGAACCAATTGTGGTCGTAAATGAACGACAACCTGTACCAGTTGTGTATTGGGGTCGATCTGATCGATTTACCACACCCCACTAAAATTGTTGGCCTTGTGCCAAAATTTGAAACCAATACTCACACAAACGAAACACAAAATTTTCAGAACACACACACACACACAAACACACACACACACACAAACACACACACACACACAAACACTCACACACACACACACACACGCACAAAATATACGTATAGATACAGGCGCGGCTGCGTGATAAGTTCGCTTCCCAACCACGTATTTCCGGGTTCTGTCTTATTGCATGGCCCCTCGAGGTAGTGTCTCCTACTATAGACTTGGGCCAACCAAGCCCTTATGAGTGAACAGAAATTGAAATGGGGACCATCGTACACAAACACACACACGCACACATCTGTGTTCATGTTTATGTTTATTTCTCGCCACAACATTTGATGAGTAGTGTTGGTTTATATCCCCATAAATTAGCGGTTCGGCACAAGATATTGATAGAATAAGTAGCAGGATAAAAAAAAAAAAGTATTGGTGTCGAATCATTCAACTAAAACCTTCCAAGGCGGTACCCCAGCATAGCCGCAGTAAATGAATTAAACAAGTAAAAACGAAAAAAGACATTATATATATATATATATATATATATATATATATATATATATATATATATATATATATATATATCAATCTATCTGTTTAGATCAATCTATCTGTTTAGATAGATAGATATATCTCTGAATCTATATCAACACACACACACACACACACACAGATCACCCCGACACGACCCATCTATACACACATGTTTATATCTCTGTGCTCTGTCGGTAAATTATCTTTGAATAGTCTAGGGAACTAGGGCAATGTTAATGCATAGATTACTCTGTGATTATAAACCGTGTTATCTCCACGGCAGATATCCAATGCTGATACCATAAGATAAATCACTCTATTCTCTCTGGTGCAGCACCCGATACAAACAGTCTCCTATCTCAATCGTGAATTGTGGAAACTACAAACATTTTGCGATTAGTTAAATTTTTGGTGTTTGTTGATATGTGTCTATACATGCGTATATACACATCATGCGTGTTTTCGCGAATGTGTATAAGTGTACACACACGCACACACATACACACACACATACACGCACACGCGCACACACACACACACACACACTCACACACACACACATACACACACACACACACACACACACACACAAAGAGTTTAAATTTGCAGAAGACAAAAGACGAAAACAGGTGAAGGAACAAAACGCAGGTGAATTAGGTTAACACTCGGGAAGAATGGAAAAGTTTTTGACGTTTCGAGCGTACGCTCTTCGGCAGAAAAGACTAATTATATCATATAATTATAAATTAATATAAATTGTTACCTACAAGGTAACAAAAACGTGGGAGGTTGGTCAGTAAAGTAAAAATTCCAGAAATTTCTTCCAAGGTTATGGGATTAATAAATAATGAAAAAAAAAAATGAGATTCGACTTTTATCGCAAAAATGAACTAAAGAATTTTAAAAGAATGTTGAAAAGGGTGCCAATTTTGAAAAATGTGCTCAGGGGTGGGATGGAGGGAGTCATTGCCTAAATGATTCTACACTGTTTAAAAAAAAAAAAAAACTTTCAAGGCCTTTGGATCATAAGCAGCAATACAAAAGTTATGATTTTCGAGTTGGATAAGAATTTTGTTGCAAAATCTAAGCCAAATCAACAGATCAAAAGCTGAAATCTGACTCAAGAAAACCTGTCTTATCACTTCATGTACCAACAGTTTAATTCTGATAATCAACCATGTTTTACCAAAGCTACACTATCGTATAGAAGTGACCAACATCATCATTATCATCGTCATTATTATTATTATTGAAGTTTTTATTTTTTTTCATTTCGTTCCTTCCGGGATTTTATCCCTAATTTTGTGGTTCTAGAACCTAGCTGTTCTTTCTAACGTAAGGAATCCCATGAGTGGATTCCTCTTATGTATTTAAATATACTCTGTATCTTATGAGTATATATATATATATATATATATATATATATATATATATATATATATAAATTGTAAATCCAAAAAGTAACAACAAAACTACAAAGGATTCCGCGGTACACGTGTTTCAAGCTCTACATGTGTATAATATAATATAATATAATATAACATAATATAATATGTGTATAATTTACAATGTAAAGCTATCCTCAGCCGCAAAATTATCTCTCTCCCAGGAAATTATACCATCTCGGCGTTGAAGTAGGAAGAAATGTGTGATGTAAGAGGTGAAGATCCTTTCGGTATTCTGTATAGTACTATATCTGGTATAATTCTCCACCCACACATAATCTCTCCGGTCCTCCGAAAACCTTCCATACCTTGCCACGATTCAGTGTGTAGTGTTAAGTTGGTGGTTAAGAACAATAGATAGTGTGTATACTATCTATACTGCTTATAAGTTGTGTTTTTTACTTTTATTTTTACTTTTATTTTTATTTTTATTTTTATTTTTATTTTTATTTTATTTTTATTTATATTTTTATTTTTATTTTTATATTTTCTTATTGCTATTTTTACGTTAAAATAAAAATAAAAATAAAAATAAAAATAAAAGTAAAAATAAAAGTAAAAAACACAACTTATAAGCAGTATAGATAGTATACACACATATATATACCCACATACATACACATACACACAGTGTTATTTCGTGTTATAACTTCGTATTGCAGTGTCCTTGGATGGTTTCGAGTCAGTGACTGAAGCTAGAATTATATCTCACATACCTGGGATGCTCTTCATCCTGGAAATCTAGGTTTTATAACCACGGATCTTCGTTTAGACTCAGACATAAGGCTAACAACACCTCATTATCTCGCAGAATTTGGGAGCTTAAGGACGACAAGATTAATTTTAACCTTAGATGGTCTATTGTTGGATCGGCCCCTACGTATAAAGATAATAGAACTGGTTGCCAGTTATGCTCCCTTGAACTTTTGAAAATTATTAAATTTCCTGATAAAGATAAACTAATTAATAAGAGGTCAGATTTCAAACCCTCCTGTATCCATAAATTGATGAAAACCTTTAGATATTATAACCCTTAAATCCTCCCTTTTAGTTATGTGCACTTCTATACCTCATATATATTTAACTATTCCTACCTACCACAACCCAGACACCTAAATAACATAGCCCGTACTCTACCCCTAACCTTACTATATACATCAATATTTTGGTTTGCCCTCGAAGAACTAGGTTATGACCACTTAATTTAAACAAATTTTTAATTTCTAGTTTACACATATTTTTAATTTTTAGTTTACACAAATTTTCAATAAACCGGTTCAATAATCCCAAACCTATGGATATAATTCTAGCTTCAGTCACTGACTCGAAACCATCCAAGGACACTGCAATACGAAGTTATAACACTGTGTGTATGTGTATGTATGTGGGTATATATATGTGTGTATACTATCTATACTGCTTATAAGTTGTGTTTTTTACTTTTATTTTTACTTTTATTTTTTATTTTTATTTTTACATATATACACACACACCAATACAATGCAAACCTCCGACATGAACACACTTACACACATATATACACACACACACAATCACAATATCTCCACACTAGAGCACAAACCCACATACATTTCAAGAAAAAAACACATGCATATATACACTTACAATACAATTGTAGCAACCACAACCAACACCCATACACACATATGTAAACAGGTACATGCACACACCTACACACCACTCCGGCAACCACAAATCATATTCACACACGCATATTTGCATACATATGTACACACACATACAAACACCATACGCCTGTTCCCCAGTAAAAATGTCACACACACACTCAAAAGAAAAACACACACAATACAATCCCAACAATCACAACAAACACCCACAAGCACACATGCACAGAAGCATGCACACACAATGACACACCTCCCCGACAAATACAAGCCACATAGACGCACTCACACAAACACACGCACACGTATACACACATATACTGTACTAACAATACAAACAAAACTAATCACTCACAATGACAGCGCACACACACATGTACACATATACACCAGGAAACTACACAAACCATACCCACATACACACATACACACACATACAAACGCATACCCAGTACCAACATACACGGAACACACATGCACACACATACACTCCCACAAAACACTCCTACGCACACACACAGATGCACACATACATACACACACATACGCACACATACGTACACACCCTCACACATACATACGGTTGCTCTCACACACACACACACACCACAAGGACGATCAAAACAACACATACATACTCAGACAAAGAGTATCACCAAAGAATGTATATATGCATTTTAATACCCAAACTGTTTTTTAACATTTTTTATTATTCTCAAAGACTTTTGATAATCTTTTTCTAAAAAAGTGAAACCGGTTAAGTAAATAAATATTTTAAAAAATAAGTGCATTTTCAAACCTTCTTTCATATATATATATATATATATATATATATATATATATATATATATATATATTCAGAGAAAATACAGGAGCATAAGCGATAACATTCCTTATTGAATCTGGAAAGGTGCAGGACAAGAGTTAACTTCGAAACATTGCAGCTGAAGTTGGAATTTGAATTTAAATAATATATAGCTTTAGGTGAGCTTCGGATGGAAAAAAAAAATGGAAGGAAGGGGTTAAAAGGAAGGTCCTTCTAATTTAATGACATTAGCAACATCCCAAGACGGTATATTGGTAATATAGTTAAATTGGAAGGGCCGTTTTCTTTCACCCAAAACATCCTCTCATGTGCATGTTTAACTGAGATTATGTTCACAGGCTGATGCTGTCTAAACTGAACTTTGTGCCCTCTGGGGAAGGGAGGTTTGTTAGCTTAAGCGTTATAGAAGATATGAAGTAGGGAGACAGTATCCGGGTATCAAGAACTAAAGAATATTAGATTTCCAGAGTTTCATGGGTTTAGATTCCGATCCATTTGTCTCTAGTGGGGATCAATTTCTATGTTTTATTGGGGGAAAGTAGACCTAAACGCTAAACCCACAGCATCATCTATCGACCCTAAGGCCTATTTGAATGTTACTAGGAAAGTTAGAGTGCGTCCTATTCACTCTCCGCCATCTCTTGATGGATTCATGTTTCTATAAAACTAAATGATAGTTCAACTATGGTTGGTGAAACATGAAAGAAGGGTAGCTGAACAGTTTAGAATTTAATTTTCAAAAGCAGGTTTCATCTCCGTAATAGATGAGTGATTCAACTCACTCCCATCATCCAGGTGAAATACCACTAAGCATTTTGTCCGGCCTGCTAACGATTTTGCCAGATCGCTACCTTATAATGATGATAATCCTTTTTACTGAAGGCACAAGGCCTGAAATTTGAGGGGAGGGGACTAGTCGATTACATCGACCCCAGTGTTTCACTGGTACTTATTCTTTTCTACTCTAGGCACAATGCCCGAAATTTTTGGGGAGGGGGCCAGTCGATTAGATCGACGCCAGTACACAACTGGTACTTAATTTATTGACCCCGAAAGAATGAAAGGCAAAGTAGACCTCGGTAGAATTTGAACTCAGAGCATCGCGATTGCCGAAATGACGTTAAACATTTTTCCCAGCGTGCTAACGATTCGGCCAGCTCGCCGCTTTATAATGATGATAATAATGATGATGATGATAATAATAATAATAGCGATAATGTTGATGATAATAATGATGATGATGATGATGATGATGATGATGATGATTGAGGGAATAAAAGGCCAATTTCACTTCTGCTGGATTTGAACTCAACTTCCATCGGACCGTAAGAAAATACCGCAAAGCATATTTTTTTTCCGACCCCCTCTACCGATAAAAATAAACCAGTAAGAGCCGAATAAAAATAAAAGGGGAAGTTTCTTGAAGAGTTTTAATAATCAAAACGAGAAGACCATCTGCTGCGAAGGACAGTTTTTATTTGAATAACCTTGTATTTAACATCTTTCAGCACTACTCCATCCGCCCCGTTCTCTCTTTGGCAGATAAGGTTAGAGTGATGACGGGGTTAGTGTGGTGTAGTATGGGATGGGTACTGTCTGAGCCCTGCCCCTACATCCTATCAGTGATATTTTCCCTGATATTACGATTATCATCAGTGTCTACTTTTAACTAACTCCCACAAGTCTGGCATTTTACATTTCCTTTAGCAAAATTCGGTGAAAGGTATGTATGTATGTATGTATGTATGTATGTATGTATGTATGTATGTATGTATGTATGTATGTATGTATGAATGCATGCATGTGTCTGTGTACACATGTATTCATATATATTCCTATATATATGTATATATCGGAGGCGCAACGACCCAGTGGTTAGGGCAGCGGACTCGCGGTCATAGGATCGCGGTTTCGATTCCCAGACCCGGCGTTGTGAGTGTTTTTGGAGCGAAAACACCTAAAGCTCCACGAGGCTCCGGCAGGGGATGGTGGCGAACCCTGCTGTACTCTTTCACCACAACTTTCTCTCACTCTTTCTTCCTGTTGCTTTTGTGCCTGTAATTCAAAAGGTCAGCCTTGTCACACTGTGTCACGCTGAATATCCCCGAGAAGTACGTTAAGGGTACACGTGTCTGTGGAGTGCTCAGCCACTTGCACGTTAATTTCACGAGCAAGCTGTTCCGTTGATCGGATCAACTGGAACCCTCGACGTCGTAAGCGACGGATTGCCAACAACAACAAAATATGTATATATATATATATAGTGTGTGTAAACAATAGACAGTAACAAAAGTCCAAGGAACATTGACCGTTAATATTTTTAGGTTGACACTCTAAGAAGAATAAATATTATAATGTGAAAGTTATCGAATAAATGTATAACGTCTCGAACATACCATGTGCATATGTGTGTATATATCGGTGTATCTTCACTGAAGTATGTCTGTATGCGTTTCCGTCGTCTCAAACTTTAATATTACATAAATTTGCTTCGTTTCAGGCTTCCTGGTTCAGCAAATTGCGACAGAAACATCGTCTTTGGTGTACTTTACCGGAGTTCACCTTATTTTCCAACATTCAGAGTCCTGTCGTGCTGTGGAACAAAGCTGTTAACCAAATCATGAGGCCTAAGTACTCTCATTTCGACTAAACATATCGCTCATTCATCACTCACACATACTCTTCCTCTTTTTTTTTTAAACCTTTTTTAACCCTGGACCTTATATCCTCTCACCTTTCGTCGTAATCACCTTGTCATTTTTTCTCGCTTTCGCTTTCAATCTCTCTCTCTCTCTCTACTTTTTTTTTCTGTTCCTCTTTCTCTTACACACGAACATCTTTCTCTCTACAACAATGTTACGCTCGCCATCGATATCACCAGCGCCACCTTTATCACTACCGCCACCACAGCCACCATCGCCAGTACTTCTAATGCTGTTACAACTGCTACAACGACCACAACTCTCCGCACCACAAATAGTGACCTAATTACAATAACCATCAAGACAACCGGCTACCAAACACTGATACCTCTCACCATCACCATCTGGAGTGTTTCGGAGCTACCATTGGCAAGGATGGCGAATATTGGTGATGGCCGACCTTGCAACGGGATGCCGTGTCTAATGGAGCAAGATGAAGATCCGAAAGAACAAAGCGAGCTGAGTAAAACACTTGCTGATTATCAGGCGGCCAGAGAGCGAATAAATAGCAGGTTGCACAAGATCCGTTTAGAGCTGGTAAGTAATCGTCCATTTTGACCGCTTGTTCGCCATTTTGTTATTCTTACACTATCTTATGTGTGTGTGTGTGTGTGTGTGTGTGTGTGTGTGAGTGTGTGTGAGTGTGTGTGTGTCTGTGTGTGTGTCTGTGTGTGTTTGAAGGCGCGTGAGCTAACGGTTAGGGTGTTGGACTCTCGATCGCATGATCATGGTTTCGAATCCCGACCCGGTCGGTGTCTTGTGTTCTTGAGCAAATCACTCCATTTTACGAGCATATATATATATATATATATATATAAAAAATCACAAACACACATTATATATATATATATATATATATATATATATATATATATATATATATATATATATATATATATATATACATATATATAATCACAAACACACATTACATATATATATATATATATATATATATATATATATATTATAAGGTTTTTAACTTTAAAATTTTCATATTCAAAAGAGACAGAGACTTCAAACTCGATATATCGATTTATTCACCACTCTATGTTAACATTTCTGTGCGAAACTTATCCAGTGACTAGTCCATTGGATTTAGACATTTGGCACTTCTTCAGGAGTGGTTACCAACCGAACAAAACACGAAAAAACACATACATAACGATCATTAAATCCTTAGAATCTCGTTAGATTTCATCTTTGTTATTATAACAAAGATGAAATCTAACGAGATTCTAAGGATTTAATGACCGTTATGTATGTATTTTTTCGTGTTTTGTTCGGTTGGTAACCACTCGCGAAGAAGTGCCAAATGTCTAAATCCAATGGACTAGTCACTGGATAAGTTTCGCACAGAAATGTTAACATAGAGTGGTGAATAAATCGATATATCGAGTTTGAAGTCTCTGTCTCTTTTGAATATGAAAATTTTAAAATTAAAAACCTTATAATATAAATATAAACTGTGAGAACGACCCTTAAGGAATCTAGTTAATGATCCCCTAAGGTAAGTTCTTATGCTATATTGGGAACGGTTGCTACATCCTCTGGAAAATTATTATATATATATATATATATATATGTAGTGAAACTACCTATCGCCATTAGATACAAAACTACTATCGCCATTCTTCTCATTTAAATATAAACAAACGCGGACGTAGCGGAAAACATCAACCTTGTCATCACGTGACTGATTATTATTTGAAGCGGCAAATTCTTCGAACCGTTCCCGCCAGAACGCAAACTGACCAATCACAGCCCTTAATAAGGTCACGTGATAGAGTATTGTTATATGTTCATATCTATGTGCATGCATAGGTATACGTATATATGAATACATCTTCATTAGTAGTACTATTTTGTTAAGCGCATCTACTAAGCAGTATGAACTGTGTTTAAGGCAGATACGCACAGCGTGTATCACTCCGCTATTGACACTGTTTGAAAACATGTCAAATAAAGTAAACACGTAGAAACATAACATGCCTTCAGTGAGTTGTTTATTATCCCACAAAGAACAAAAGAATACATAACATGGTGGCAGCGATGGGATAATAATCGAAAACAGTGCCTTTACAACAAAACACGAAAACAACAAACCTAAAATTTAAGAAATTGAATTTCGCTTCGTCTTCGGGGACACACACACGAGGATAAAAAAAATGGCGTCCCCCGTCGCCGTACAGATGAATCTACATCCAACCATGAACTGGGAAGCGGATGATATCGTGGAAGCATTCAAGAAATTCAAACAGAAAACCCAACTAGCTTTCAAAAGTTTCCTGAAAGGTGCAACTGCCGATGAAAAGGTAAGCTACATCCTTTTATGGAGGGGAGAGAAGGGCATAGACCTATTCAATAGTTGGGACATGTCAGAATCGGATTGCAATAATCCAGACATACTTTTAGAGAAATTTGAAAGGCACCTAGAGCCCAGATCAAACCATAGAATTCATAGATATGAATTCCAGGGCCTGAAACAATACCCACAAGAAACGATTGACAACTTCCTGTCCAGACTAAAGAATGTTGCCGAGAAGTGCAAATTCAAAGACAAGGACGAAAGGATTGTCGATCAACTTATATGGGGGTGTGCTCATAAAGAAGTCCAGAAATCCCTCATCGGTAAGGACGCTCTCAAGTTGGCAGAAGCAGTAGATACTGCAAGAGCATTCGAAGCCACTACCAAACAAATGGCCTCACTCACTCTGCAAACGAACATAACAGGCAGCAGTGTAGATACTGTATCGAAACGTGGGATGAAACATACCCACAAACAGAGAACATGCCAGTACCGTGGTACAGAGCATGAGTTCAATGACAGGAGGAAATGTCCTGCATACAGTACACACTGCAAAGCATGTGGGAAACCCAACCACTGGGGGAAAATGTGCAGACTAGCAAAGCCCCAATTTTCAAAGTGGAGTGGAAAAAGAAGACAAAGAGATACACATGCCCAACATCTCGAAGAAAATACTTCAGAGGAGGAATTCTTGGCAGTCGGCATAATAAATATAAATGAAATGGGAAATAACAACCAAAAGAAAAATGAGGCATACACAACTATAGAAATTCAGAAGAAGTCAGGCAGGAAACGAACATAGATTGACTTGAAGCTAAAGATTGACACTGGAGCCCAGAGTAATATCCTACCTGTCAACCTCTACAAAAAGATGTTCCCAGAACACATGATAGATGAGCAGAAAGTCAAAGAAGGAATCCTCACACCAAGTGATGTAATCCTCACTGCATTCGGAGGTACCAGGATTCCACAACTGGGCAAAACAACCATCATAGGGACACACAGAGGAAAAATAATTAAGTGTTCTTTTTATGTCACAAAAACAGATGGACCTGCAATTCTCGGACTTGATACCTGTGAAAAGCTGAATATTGTGTCAATCAACGGTGAAGTGAAGGCAGCCCCAAGCAGGATTGACAGAGATATGCCTATCAAGAACCGACCATCAATCACAAATAAAGAAGAACTGATAAGCATGTACCCAGAATGCTTTGACGACACTGTCGGGTGCTTTGAGAAATGTCGATACCATATAACAGTCGATCCCAACGCCAAACCAATTGTCCACCCACCTCACCGAGTTCCACGAGAACTAAAAGAGAAGCTGAAGGCAGAGTTGGACAGAATGGAAAAAAAAAGAAATAATCACCAAAGTGACACGGCCAACTGACTGGGTAAACTCTATCGTAATCAAAGAAAAACCCAATGGTGCCCTACGAATATGCCTCGACCCAAGAGATCTGAACAAAGCATTAAAACGGGAGTACTACCCAATTCCAACACTTGAAGAAATCACACCATCATTAGCTGGATCCAAGATATTCAGCAAACTGGATGCCAGTAATGGGTACTGGAATGTGAAAATAGACAAAGAATCATCGATGCTAACTACCTTCAACACACCATTTGGCAGATACCGATTCAACCGACTCCCATTTGGATTAAAGGTGAGCCAAGATGTTTTCCAGCGCCAAATAGATGAGACCTACCAAGGCTGCAAAGGAGCAATTGGGATAGCAGACGATATCCAAGTGCATGGCACGAATGAGATCACACATGACTTCAATTTACATGAAGCTATGGAGAAAACCCGACAAGCAGGTATCAAACTCAATGCAGACAAGTGTGTGATAAAAGCAAAAGAGTGTAAATTCTTTGGAATAATATACTCTGCAGAGGGAGTGAAACCAGACCCCGCTAAATTGGAAGCCATCAGAGATATCAAATAACCCAAAGATAAAAAAGAACTCAGGAGCTTCCTGGGACTCATCAACTACATGGGAGCCTTCATACCCCAGCTGGCCGATCACACTGCAAATCTCCGAGAACTAAACAAAGATGACGTAGAGTTTGATTGGTGTGCTTCACACACACAGGATTTCAATGCAATCAAAAAGCTCATCAGTAAGAAGACAACTCTGCAGTACTATGATAGACGGAAGCCAGTAACGCTCCAAGTTGATGCTTCTATGAGAGGAGTTGGCGCAGCATGAATACAAGAAGGCAAACCTATTGCATTTGCCTCAAAAGCTCTCTCACCCACAGAGACAAGGTATGCGAACATTGAAAGAGAACTTCTGGCAGTAGTATATGGCTGTGAAAAATTCCATACATACCTGTATGGCAGACATTTCAATATTGAATCAGACCATCGCCCGCTAGAACAAATAGACAAAAAGAACCTCACAAAATCACCAGCCAGACTACAAAGGCTACTGTTGAGGCTCCAAAAATACGACTACAACATCAGGTACAAGCCAGGAAAGGACCTGATATTAGCAGATGCTCTTTCCAGACTGTCCTCACATGATAAACAGGAGATGGAAGGACTAAGTGTAAAGGTCCACCACATTGTAAATGTGACAAACACAAAGCTGGAACAAATAAAAGAAGAGACCAGCAAAGATGAAGAACTCCAGCTCCTTACTCAGATGGTGATTCAGGGATGGCCAGAGAAGAGACATCAGGTGCAGCCCCTCATTCGAGAATATTGGGCCATCCATGATGACATAGCAGTGGAGAATGGAATCCTGATGGCTGGATCCCGAATAATCATACCCAGATCAATGAAAAAAGAAATTCTTGAAAAGATCCACCAAGGGCATCTGGGAATGGAAAAATACCAACTCCGAGCTAGGTCAGCCGTATATTGGGTAGGCATGTATAAAGACATAGAGAAGATGGTTTCTGCATGTTACATCTGTCAAAAGCACAGAAACACACAGCAAAAGGAGGAGATGATGTCCAGTGACATTCCAAGAAGGCCATGGCAAACTATTGGAGTAGATCTGTTCACAGAGAACCAAGAATGGTACTTGATAATGGTCTGCTACTACTCCAAATTCCCATTTGTGAGGAAAGTGAAAGACCTGAGAGCCAAAACAATAACTACAGTGGCTCGAGGACTTGTGGCAGAGCAAGGAATACCAGAGCAGATCATATGTGACAATGGAACCCAATTCACATCTCAGGAGTTCAAAAAGCTAGCTGATGAGTATGGGTTCAACATTGTAACCTCATCTCCACACTACCCCAAGGGTCATGGATTCATTGAAAGACATGTGCAAACAGTCAAAAGAACACTAGTCAAATGCCGTGAAACTAAGGAAGACCCACACCTGGCTCTTTTGTCCCTACGAGCAACACCACTGAGAGCTGACATGAAATCCCCAGCAGAAATGCTGAATGGCAAGAAATATAAAACCACCCTGCCAACTAAGATTCAACCTCCTATTGACCATGAAGAGACAAGGGCAAAGCTAGCAGCCACTCAGGAACAAGCGCAGAAATATTACAACAGACATGCACAATATTTACCTGAGATACTTGGAGGACAACATGTGCATACTCAAGATCCCATAACTAAAACATGGATCCCAGCACAGGTTGTCAGTAGAGCTGAAACTCCAAGATCGTACATTATAGAAACTGAATCTGGTAGGCAGCTGAGACGTAACAGGGCCCACATCCGCCCAACACCAAAGCTATCGAGGATAGCACGCGCAACACCTGCAGCATCAGTGACAACACCAACAAGAACCACAACATGCACAGCAGATGACGGCACACACAGAATCCGTGTTTCCACAGGATCATCACCCCAACGGGTACCAACCACCCATCAGCAGCCCAACAACACACCTCAGACACCAGTGCAGAGCACAAGATCCACCAGATGGAGATCGAACATTTTACCACCGATTCGATACCGTTAAGAGAGAAAAATAATAAAACAACTACTTCTGCTAGATTAGGAAGCAGAAAACCATGTGTGTGGGCAGAATAATCCCACGGTTTCTGCTGCAGGATTGCCACCCTCGCGCTGACAATCCATTAGTGTAAGGGAGATTACTTCTATAAGAAGAAGGGATGTTATATGTTCATATCTATGTGCATGCATAGGTATACGTATATATGAATATATTTTCACTAGTAGTACTATTTTGTTAAGCGCATCTACTAAGCAGTATGAACTGTGTTTAAGGCAGATACGCACAGCGTGTATCACTCGGCTATTGACACTGTTTGAAAACATGTCAAATAAAGTAAACACGTAAAAACATAACAATGCCTTCAGTGAGTTGTTTACTATCCCATAAAAAAAAACAAAAGAATACGTAACAAGTATATTTCTGATGTCTGGTGAGCCGATAATACGCTATAAATAGATCAACTCATGCCCACCAAATTTGTCTCGGTCCAGTTTCTCTATAGAGATTGTTCCGTGTACCACACGACAGCAGCAATGCTATTAGCTGTCAGAAGTGAAAGTGCTCACTGCTAGTGATGTATCTGTCTGTCTGCCTGTCTGTTGCTGGCCTGTCGATTCTTTGGCTACTGACAGCTAATACCATGACTGGCCGGAGCGAGCTATATGTCTGTCTGTCTGTCTGTCTGTCTGTCTGTCTGTCTGTCTGTCTCTCTCTCTATCTATTACTCGAAAGTTATTGGAACAAATTTGACACCTATATCCATGCGTTTGAAAACACAACACAGAGTATAAGGGTACTACTAAAGCAGAGTGGTCCGGATCAATCACTCGTCCACCTTATTAGAAAACACAAATTTAATATAAAAACATATTTCCTGAAATTGCAAATTATTTAAAATATAAAAATATAATTTTCAACAGAGAGAATTTATCAAAATAGAAAACAAATGAAGTTTGAAGTTTAAAAATAATAGGATCGACCACTCACGACTAGCTAGCGCGGACGCGAGTACCCTTATACTCTGTGTTGTGTTTTCAAACGCATGGATATAGGTGTCAAATTTGTTCCAATAACTTTCGAGTAATAGATAGATAGATAGAGAGACAGACAGACAGACAGACAGATAGCTCGCTCCGGCCAGTCATGGTATTAGCTGTCAGTAGCCAAAGAATCGACAGGCCAGCAACAGGCATGCAGGCAGACAGACAGATACTTCACTAGCAGTGAGCACTTTCACTTCTGACAGCTAATAGCATGACAGTGCCACAATCAGCCAGCGACCACGGCCCGGCATCGATGCCACGACATCACAACTAGTGATCAGCTCTGCCACACTCAGCCTCCTCACTTTCACATACAGAACTTTTCCTATAGTGTACTAAAGAACTGGTATAACTGCACACGTGTTACTGACTCTTTCTATATGCTGTAATATCTCACATACACATACATACTTTTCTTTGTACGACGGCCTGTCTTTGATTATGTTATTATATGTCGCATTCACACTCACACACAGACATACATCTTTAACGCTACAATAAATATCTCTGTTATTCATCTAATACGGTTGTGGTCTTTCATTACTGGTCATCTATGTTATCGTCGTATAACATATCATGTATATCATCATTTGATATATAATTATGTGTTCGACCGTGTGACACGTTTAAATAAAAGGAGTCCTCTGTTTTACCATTCGTCACCATTTCTCCTTTTATGAGTTCGCACGGCCGTTCCTTACATATATATATATATATATATATATATATATATATATATATATATATATATATATATATATATATATATATATAATCACAAACACACATTACATATATATATATCTATATATATATATATATATATATGCACACGAGTATATGTATGCCATTTCTCTTTTATTGTCCAGTCTGAAATCAGGGATCAAGACGTGAAGCTGTTGAAGCAGTTGATACAAATAAGTGAAACGATTAAAAAGTTAAGTGATGACCGCTTGAGTAAACGACGGACATGGTACGGTCAGCGCCAATCAATATGCAGCGAAACATCGGACATGTATCTTGATCTGGTGTCGCGTTCACCCGACTTGGACGAGTTCAGAGAGGCTATGATATTCAGGCAGTTCAGCGAACCTACCTCCTTTTCTAGAGAGATCTATTTAGATCCAACTGCAAGTACAGCAATATTCGGTGAGTATATTTTCGATATTGTAGCTGTACACCCAGATAGTCATGCTTTGAATTGAGTAGACCCCCATCATAACTTTCAAGAAAGATCTTCTTAAAACAAAATTACCAATAATATTAGTAATATAAAAAAATGTTAAAAGAACAACATGACACGAACTTTCACTGTTAAGTTTTTCAAACACACGTATTAAAAAAAAAACTGGCATCCTGTCGCTTACGTCGACGAGGGTTCTAGTTGATTCAATCACTGGAACAGTCAGCTCGTAAACATATTATCCCATATATTTTCGTTCAGAGATATCTAGTAAATACACGCAGAGGGGACAAACAAAGACAGACAAACGGATTAAGTATATACAACAGGCATCCACAGAGTTTCTGTCTACCAAATTCCCTTACAAACCACCGATCAGTTTGGAGTGGTTGCAAAAGACACAATGGGACTGAACTCGAAACTAAGTGGTTGCAAAGTGAGATTCTTAACCACACAGCCTAAAAATATTGGTTTTACATTTTGCTTTTCGTTTCTTTGTTATTTAATTATTTTATTTGTTTTGCAGATGCCAGTGTACATTTGTCGAATGGAAACCACAGTAAGGAACCTCAACAGAACTGGGGCATGGATTTATCGAAAGTTCCATTACGTCACAGACCTCATTCAGTGTCGATTGTGTGTGAAAAAACCTACAGTATGGATTCTAGTCAGGAATGGCTGTTCAAAAACGATAAATCTTATGCCGAACTTCTCGAGAGGAGCATCCGTTTGTGGAAAAGCAAACGGTGCGACAGTCAAAGTGATGAAAACGACGAAAAAGTGTTGTCTTTAATAAACGAATACATGAAAAGTGACCAGAAGCAGAAAAGCATCTCCGACCAAATCAAATGTTTGTCGAAAGATGATACGTCTAAAAAGGATTATTGCGATGTAGCTGAGAGTGCTGCCGCAGAAGCGACGGAAACTGAGTCAGAGACAGCGAATTTCATTGGTGATAAGGATGTAGTTAGGTCGTTAAGTCGATCTTCTGGTACGAGTTTCAATCTTTGTCGACGGAGTGATTCTGTCGAAAAGCTTGAAGAGGAAAACGTCGTTCGAAAAAATGTCGAAAAAGATGTCGACTCGCAAGTTTCTTCTAAAACCACTCATAATCTCTTTAGTAGTATTAGTAACAGCAGTAATAGTCGAAATCATAGCAACAACACCAACACCAACACCAACGTGACAGTACCACCGCAACCAACTCAGCAAAGTGTTGTTAGTGAAGTGAAAAATATTAGATAGTCAAAATGGCTGCAGTAACGCTTTGAAACTTATTTAAATTATATGCGTGTACATGTGTGAGAAAGAGAAAGATATATATATATATATATATATATATATAGAGAGAGAGAGAGAGAGAGAGAGAGAGAGAGAGAGTGTGTGTGTGCATGTGAGTGTGTGTATGTGTGTGTGTTAGAAACGTTTGGGAAATAGCGTGGATGAAAACCTCCCACCACTTATTTAATGTTTAACACTCTTTTTATAATAACCATCCAATTTTTACACCATCTTTATATATTTTTTATTGTATCAACATTTTTTCTGAGTTGCACACGTCAACATACGCAGACACCGAATTGAACACATTACAAAAGTAAACATCATATATATATATATATATAAATATATATATATATATATATATATATATATATATATATATATATATATATATATATATATATATATATATATATATATATACATATATACATATATACATATATACATACATACATACATACATACATACATACATACATACATACATACATATATACATATATATATATATATATATATATATATATATATATATATATATATATATATATATATATATATATAAGCGAGATTTATATATCTTAAATTTACAGAGAAATTTATAGTGGGTAGTTTAGCTTAATCGGTCAAAGCATCGTGACGCGTAATCACGGGGATGTGAGTTCGAGCCCACAGCTAGCCACCTATACTTTTCTCTGTAAAATAGGGGTAGTTTATCCTGTTCAGGCTATATTATTAGCATTATTCTGCGATTGAGAATTTAAAATCACTTCTTTAACTTTCTAAAAGACATCTCAATGCTTCTAAAAGCAAACTTCGTTTGTTTATTTACGTTTGTCGTAATTTGAATTTATATATATATGTGTATATATATATATATATGTATGTATAATGCATGTACATATAACAAAACAGAACAAAAACGTAGCATTCCGGAGTGCACAAACCGTGTTGAACATTATATATTTATATACTTCAGACATGTATTTTTAAAAATCTTAAATGATATACTGTAAATATTATTTCGTGTGTGTGTGTGTGTGTGTGTGTGTGAGTGTGTACTCTAATAAATGTTAAGGCGATCTTTGGCTTTGGCTACATATAACTACGGGACAAAATGTAAAACTCTGTTTCGAGTTTCACCGTTCCAAAAAAAAAAAAAAAAAAATTATTTTACGTTCTCTCGAAGGTTCTAAATTCTTATTATGTCAACAACATACCCATTTTCGGTGGTAAGAATAAAGCTTCTAAAATGGATAGTGAAATTTAGAGGAGTGCTTTTTGTCCAATAATAGAACGTCTGTCATATCTACAGATGTGGGTTCGAGTCTCATGAGCAGCCTTCGATTTTTTTTTCAATCCAAAGGGATTTTTCAAATACATTATCTACTCGCTATTATTTATAGCTGTATGTGCTTCAAGTTTTACCGTTCCCAAAAATTATTTCACGCTCTCAAGAAGTTTCTAAATTATTATAACGTCAACGAAAATAGACATGGGTAAGCAGAACAAATATGTAAATGCTCAAAAGTCACTTATTAAATAATCTATTTAATGACCCGTTAGTATTTTTATTTATTTATTAAAATATTTAACGTTTTTTAGTGGTTTCGGTTGCGCATACTATAGAAATCCCAGGGTGCTGCTCCATGTGGTCCCGCAGTTTCCCTCTAAATAAGAATATTAGGATCCCATCCATTGTCTTGTATTCAAGATCCTCTGCATGACATCCTGTTAGTTCAAAGCCACGAATCTGATCTGTTGGGCCCTGCCGATAACTAAATCCATGCCTTGCTGCCGACGTTTCGATTTATTGTCATTGAGGTTTACTCCTCTGATGAGTAAGGTTTTGTCTGTCTCCTACCCTTCGACCTGTCTGACCTCGTAAGACCTGCCTGAAGATTTCTCTTCGTCTCTGGGTCAATGGAGCACACAGGCACTTCACCGCAACAAGGTACTTATGGAATTGGCCGTTGGCCTAGATAGGGACGACCGAAATAGATAGATTAACTATTTTTAATAGTAGCACTTTTGTTTTAACTGTTATAACGAAGTTGTTAAAGTAACTTGGAAAAGTCTACAAACAAAGCAATAATAATAATCCTAGATTTCTATAAACACGTTACAAATTGGTTGTGTCTTAATCTTAATAGTAAAGAATGTCAGAAAAATAAACCAACCCATAAACAATAATAATCCCGTCTCCTGTAGTCAAAATGCCTGAAATTTTTGCAGGTGGATGCTAGTTGATTAGATCTCCATGGTGTTCAACTGGTGCTTATTTTATCAACCACGAAACAATGAAATGCAACGTCGACCTCGGTGGAATTTGAACTCAGAACATAAAGACGGAGAAAATGCCGCTAAGGATTTTGTTGGGTGCGATAACTATACAGGCAGCTCACTGCCTGCTAATAATAAAACAAGCGGCATTTCAAAGAAGTTATAAGAATATATTCGAAAATATTGCGTTGGTGCATAATTATTGTGGCTTTTTTTCAACAAATTTTATTCAACAAAAACAATAACAATATTTAACAAAAACATCTTTAAATGACGGTCTGACCGTCTGCCAAGCAAATGGGAAGCAGTAATTGAAGTAGATGGTGAATATGCTCCGGAATAATCATTTAGAGATGTTTTTGTTACATGGTGTTATTGTTTTTGTTGAATAAAATTTGTTGAAAAAAAAAGCCACAATAATTATACACCAACCCAATATTTAACCAAAGACCTTCTTAAAGTAATATATTTCCATTTAATGACATTTCAATAGTTACTTCTAAGTATTTTGATATTTATTTCACTTATTGGAGATATTCTTATCCATTTTCATGTTTTCCCAGATTGTTATAATTTCATTTTAAGTCCTGCAGATATATATATCTAAACGCCAAAGATGGTCAATGTTATAAAAAATTGTTTATTTTAGAAGCAGAAAAAAATTTACAGCGTTTGCTGACAATCAACAGTATTTCTGAAAATTTTAAAAGTATTGCCGATGAGTTAAACTTACAAACTGAGTGTCAATAATGTGC